>NW_026108830.1:55000-107500 GCF_024516045.1 Bombus affinis
AGTGTTTTGTGTATTGTCCTGTCATGGGTCCTGTGTTTTCGTGCGTGTATCCCTTCTTCGCTGTTTTATCTTCTTCTTCTTCGTCTCCTTCCTGCTCCTCTACTATTGGGTGTCGCCGTCTTCTTCTTCGGAGAGTCCCTCTTCGTTGGTTTCTTCCTCTTGTTCCCGTCGTTGTACGGGCACGCACTGGGCCAGTCTTGGACTATGCCTTAGAGGCCGGCCTGCCTGCCCCTCCAGTTGCGTCGATCCTCTTCCTGGCAGTCGCCCTGGCTGCGTTGCGCCTCCCATTTCTCGTAGGGCGTTCCTTCTCTTCTCCTCCTTCGCTTGGAGTACTTTCCTTGCAAACTGACAGAAGTGGGGGTATACGTCTTTTGTTACGTACTCCCGCTTTTCTTCCGGCCAGCGCAGATCGAGTTCTCCCAGTGCATTTCGGAATTCCTGCCTTTCTTCATCGAAGATTGGACAGTCTTCTAAGATGTGATGGGCGGTTTCTATTTCGCCGCATTCACATGTGTCCAATTCGCTGAGGTTGAATGACTTGAGCTTACCGTTGAAATCCCCGTGGCCGCTAATGAACTGTGTCGTGTAGTGGTCGGGTCTCACCCAGCGGTTCTCCAGTCTGTCCTTGATGCTAGCAAAGTAGTCGAAGGTCGTCCTGCCCTTTGGCGTTGTTTGCCAGCGCTCTTGCCACTTATCTAACGCCTCGCCGACAATGGATTTCTCGTCGGGCGCTTCGTCGCGCCTCCTCTTCTTATTGTGGAGTCTTGCCCTGATTTCGACTAGGAGGTCAATAGGAATGACTCCGGCGATAACCTGCAGTGCCTCGGTTGACGTGGTTCTATAGGCCTTGGTCACTCGAAGGAGTGCCATCCTCTGTGACCTTATCAGCTTGCTCCTCGCTTTCCCTTTCAGTAGGTCGCTCCAGCCGGCTGCGGCGTATGTGGTTATCGGCTCGTACAGCCCTCTGTACAGAGTACGCATGGCCGCGTGTCCGAGTCCCCATTTCGCCTTGGCCACCCTCGCGAGGCTGTTGAAGAGTTTTTGACACTTACCTGTTATTGCCTCCACGTGCTTGTTGACTTTTAGCCCTCCTTCGAGGTGCACTCCAAGGTATTTGATTGCCTGCTCCATCCTTATATTCCTGCCGCTAATCTTAATAATCGGTGGCCTCTCCGCGTCCAGCTTACCTTTGACGAGCAGCATCTCCGTTTTCTGTGCCGATAACGTTAGCTTCTTCCTGGTGCACCAGGTAGAGACTCGGGTAACTACCTCCTGTCCCTTTTCCTGGAGCTCGTTCCTCGTGTTGCCGGCAATTAGAATCACGATGTCGTCCGCGTACGCGATGGGTTCGCACCCTGTCGCGTTTTCCGCTAGCTCAGCCAGCAGGTCATCAAATACGAGATTCCAGAAACTTGGTCCCAGTACCGATCCCTGCGGGCATCCTTTCGTGACGGGCTTGCTCACTGCTTCGTTTTTCCCAGCAATCTGTACGGTTCTTTCGGAGAAGTAGCTCCTTGTTAACCGGTACAGGTTGTCGGGGCATTCTCTTCTTTTGAGCTCGTGCAGCACGTTCGGCCACCAGACGTTGTCGAAGGCTCCTGATATATCGAGTGCTATTGCGAGGACGTACCTCTTCTCGCTCATTTGCTCGATTTTCTCGCGGAGCTTGATGATCGCGTCCACCGTCGATCTTCCGGGGCGAAAGCCATATTGTCTGTCGGAGGAGAGCGCGTGGTCGTGGAAGATAGGTGCCATCCTGGTGGCCATTAGCCTTTCTAGCAGCTTGCCTATCATGGAGAGCAGACAGATTGGCCTGTAGGATTTCGGATTGCTTCTGTCCCGATCCGGTCCCTTGGGGATGGTGATAACATTTGCGACCTTCCACCGTTTGGGGAATATTCCCCAGGCGAGGCAGCCGTTCATGAGCCTTAGGAGCTCCTGGTGTATTCTTCCCCAGGCCCGTTGGATTATTTCGACCTCAATCAGGTCGGGGCCTGGGCACTTCCCCTTCCTCAGCCGTTTCACGGCGTCACTGAGTTCCTCGAAGCTGAATTCAGGGGTGTCTTCTACGTTGGGGGGGTTTGTCGAGTTCCGCCTTATTTCCTTCTGCTCCTCCGTTTCGGTGTCTTCCTCGTCGTCGGGTAGAAGTGCGGACAACATCGCTGCCGCGGTCGTTCGCCAGTTGGAGGTATATCCGAGCGGCGTCTTCAGCGTCGATGTTGTTTCCTCTCCTCTGAGTTTCCTTGCGACTGTTTTGTAAGCGATGCCCCAAGGTTCCCTGTTACCCTCTTTGGTGACGAAGTCCTGCCAGCTCTGGATTTTTGCTCTTGCCAGCATCCTCTTATACTCCTTTCGTGTTGACCTGTACCGCAGCTTCTCCTGTTCCCTCGTAGCGGGGTCCCTGGCCCCCTGATACCTTCTTCTCGCCTGGTAGGTGTTTCTCTTTGCTCTGGTGAGTTCGGGCGTCCACCAGGGTACTGACCTGTAGTACCATTTCTTCTTTGGGATGGCGGTGTCGCAGGCACCTATCAGGGTTGCCTGGAGTTGCCCGGCCATTCTTTCGACGTCCTCTGCCTGCTGGAGGGTTGTTTCTTTGAGTGCCTCCATTTTCTCTGTGAGGGCACTCTGAAATACCTCCCAGTTGGCTTTTCGCGTGTTATAGCGTCTTTCCTGAAGCTGCGGTGTGGTGCTTCTCGCCCCGAAGTCGAGGAGCGTCTCCAGTATCCGGTGGTCACTGGAGGTACCATCTTCGCGTATCCTCCAGCCCTTTACAAGGAGTATTGCCAATGGGCTCGCCATCGTCACGTCTATGTTTGATCGCCCTCGAGTTGTTTCAAACGTGTGGGGTTGTCCTGGTTGATTCAGGACATGGAGACCGTACTGCGCTATGACTGCCTCTAGGGCCTCGCCTCTGTCGTCGGTGTTCCTGCTGCACCACAGCGGTGATTTTGCGTTCGCATCCAGGCCGATGATGATCCTCTTGCCTCTGAGACACCGTAGTACCTTCTCCAACTGTTGCACGCCGACCTCGATGTTTCCTGTCGGCGGAAAGTACAGGCTTGCCGCGTACACCTCTGTTTCCCCGTCGCTTATCTGCACGCAGGAACAGTGTGTTGTGCAGAGTTCGGCGACCTCGAGGGGCGTTAGGGTCTCTGATTTTATCCCTACGGCCGCCATTGGCGGGTTGTGCTTCGACCCTCTGCAGGCGATCGCGACTCCTGTGCCGAATCCGGGTATTTTCCCATCGACGCTGTATGGTTCTTGCATTAATATTATGTCATCCCCATCGGCGTCCATTTGCGTCCGGATCTCATAAGGAGTTGTTTTGGATCGCTGCATGTTGTGCTGCAGGATCCTTATTTCCCTTTTCCTCCCAAGTCCTCTTCTGTCCCTGCGTTGCTCTTTATACATATTGCGTCCTTGCTATTATTGCTTCCAAGGCTTTCGTATACATTGGGCATTTCGCGTTGGAAGCTGCGTGGTCGCCCTTCCTCCCTGCTCTCTTGCAGTTTACGCAGGTGGCGTGCCCATCCTTATCTTTGCACTCTTTAGTGCTGTGCCCACTTTCTGCACAGTGCGCGCAGATTTCGTAGTTAACGCGGCAATATTTTGCCACGTGTCCGTATCCTTGGCACTTGTAGCAGCGACTAATTGCTATGTAATCTTTCACCTTGCATGCATTCCATGAGAGGAAGATCTTACCTTTCAATAGTTTCTCCCTTACCTGGGGGGGCACTTCGATGACCCAGTTCGTCTCCTCTTGATCCTTTCTGCCGGTCCTGAAGCAGAACTTAATGGCTGCAACGTCGTCCTCATTTAGTCTTTCTTGGTTCTGCTTCCTCATGCAGGCCAGGATCTCCTTCTCTGGAATGTCCCTCGGGACGTCGTAGATGATCATCCTGGGGGGTCTCCGCTGCGGCGTGCTAGCTTTTAGTCCAGCCTCCTTTAGTTTCGAGTTCTCGGTGAACTCTTTTAGGCTCTCCGGCTTCGTCGTCTCAACGGCTAGGCCGTTTCCCTTTATTTTCCGGACGGCCGTAACTTGGATTCCTCTCTTGCGGGGATTCACTAGGGTGAACACCGCGTCAAGTGCTTCTTCGCTCGTTTGAATCTCGCCACCTTCTCTTTCCGGTCGAATTATGACCACATTTTTGGGCGGCTTGACCGCCGTCTGCTCGACCTTGTTGCTCGTTATCTTTACTTTTTCGGCGTATGTCGGCTCCCTCTGTTCCTGCTGCGTCGTTCTCAAGACGGCTGTTTCTAGCCGCCTGGTTGCTTTGTTGACGGCGTCCATTATCGCCGTTTCCTTATTCTTCTCATCTCCGGCACTCTGCTCTAGCCTGCCTGTCAGGTAGCTATTATGGAGCAGTAGCTCGTCAACAATGCCCCTCATTTCTTTGAAGTGCCGTAGGATTACTGCGGCGTGTTCCTTGTTTATTTTCCTGGCCGAGTCTAAGCAGAACGCCGTGACCTTCCTCTCTATGTCACTGGCCTGTGCCTTTATATCGGGCACTTGCCGCTTATCCTCCCCGGCCAATCTCTCCTCATCTCTGGGGGGGTTGTTTCTCCCCAGGCTTGCTCTCATCGTCTTCTCTGGTATCCTCGGGCTTGGAGTGGCCTCGTTCTTTTCCATCTGTTTCCTCAGGGGTTGGAGGACCACTCTGGCCTCTGCGCCTGGCGACGAGTGCCCTAGCGTCGGCATCACCGGCTCCTTGCCGCTTCTTGCGGCTGCCGCTGCGGCTGTTCGCTTCCCGGTGGCTATGTCCAGCGGCGTATTGAATCCCCCTCGCGGACTTTCAGTTGGCGCTTTGTTCCCGCGAGCACTCCCGCGCTGAGTCCGGCGGCGTGCTCTTCACAGTTCAAAACCCCTGGGTTTGAATTTGAATTTGAATTTGCCGCCTAGCAGCGTGCTCTTGGTTCCCAAGATGCCCGGGCGGCGGCGCTTCGGTCGCTCGACCCAAGATGGCTGCCGCGCGTCCGCTAACCTATCCTCCCGCACGTGGCACTTTGTTTTGCTTTTCTCGCGCTTATTGCGGCAATTTCCACTAAACTTTCGGTGTGCACTATGTTTTTAGCACTCGCACCATCTATTATTTTAGTTTTCGTGCCCGAGATCTTCGATTTTCGCGTTTTTGTCCGCCACGTGGCCTAACCTCACTTCGCGCACGCGGCACTTTCTTTTGTTTTTCCGCGCTTATTGCGGCAATTTTCACTAAACTTTCGGTGTGCACTATGTTTTTTAGCACTCGCACTACCTATTATTTTAGTTTCGTGCCCGAGATCTTCGATTTACGCGTTTTTGTCCGCCACGTGGCCTAACCTCGCTTCGCACACGCGGCACTTTCTTTGCTTTTTCCGCGCTTATTGCGGAAATCTCCACTAATATTTTTGCATGCACTTTATTTTAAGCACTAACTCTGCCTATTGAATTATTTTTCGCTCCCGAGATCTTTGATTTTTCGGTTTTTCCTATCCGTCGCGTCAGCTAACCTCACTTTTCGCACGTGGCGATTTACATTAGCTTTTTTCGCTCTGAATTCGGCGATCTCCACGATTCTTTTTAACTACACGTTTTCCTCGGCACTCCCACTTTGCTTTAAATTAATTTTTACGCCCGAACTTTTTAATTTGCCCGGTTTTTTCGTTTATAGACTGCGGAGCGACGTGCACGCGTCCGACCCACTTGCCGCCATCTTGGAAAAACAGTAGATAGGGACAAGTAGTATTGAGCGATTAGGGGCTCGACCGTTGGGCCGGCCACGCCATTCCCGGAGTATAGCACTCATACTGGCTTCGCTAGATGTTATTTATATCCTACTTTCTGACGTCCAATGCCCGGGGAACGGCGCGCATAGGTGGTCGGCGCGCGACTTGGAAAAACCCTGCCCTCTCCTTTCAGGTCAGTGGGCAAGTTGAACCTACCCTTTCGGGCGGCAGCTCGCTTAGCCGGCGCCGCGCGATGCGCGCATCGCGCAGCACCGTTACCAGCGGGGGCCACGGGGAGGCGGAGCTGCCAGCATATAGCTCGGTCCCAGCAGGTTGGCTTTGCAGCCGATTGTCCCTGCACCGTCACGGCACTCATTTGCGTGAGCGTCGCCTGTACTGACGGTCGCAGGTCTTATCTCCGGCTCGTGTTGGTTTTCTTGTCCTCTTATCCTTAGTTCTCTTCCTGTTCCCAGTGTTTTGTGTATTGTCCTGTCATGGGTCCTGTGTTTTCGTGCGTGTATCCCTTCTTCGCTGTTTTATCTTCTTCTTCTTCGTCTCCTTCCTGCTCCTCTACTATTGGGTGTCGCCGTCTTCTTCTTCGGAGAGTCCCTCTTCGTTGGTTTCTTCCTCTTGTTCCCGTCGTTGTACGGGCACGCACTGGGCCAGTCTTGGACTATGCCTTAGAGGCCGGCCTGCCTGCCCCTCCAGTTGCGTCGATCCTCTTCCTGGCAGTCGCCCTGGCTGCGTTGCGCCTCCCATTTCTCGTAGGGCGTTCCTTCTCTTCTCCTCCTTCGCTTGGAGTACTTTCCTTGCAAACTGACAGAAGTGGGGGTATACGTCTTTTGTTACGTACTCCCGCTTTTCTTCCGGCCAGCGCAGATCGAGTTCTCCCAGTGCATTTCGGAATTCCTGCCTTTCTTCATCGAAGATTGGACAGTCTTCTAAGATGTGATGGGCGGTTTCTATTTCGCCGCATTCACATGTGTCCAATTCGCTGAGGTTGAATGACTTGAGCTTACCGTTGAAATCCCCGTGGCCGCTAATGAACTGTGTCGTGTAGTGGTCGGGTCTCACCCAGCGGTTCTCCAGTCTGTCCTTGATGCTAGCAAAGTAGTCGAAGGTCGTCCTGCCCTTTGGCGTTGTTTGCCAGCGCTCTTGCCACTTATCTAACGCCTCGCCGACAATGGATTTCTCGTCGGGCGCTTCGTCGCGCCTCCTCTTCTTATTGTGGAGTCTTGCCCTGATTTCGACTAGGAGGTCAATAGGAATGACTCCGGCGATAACCTGCAGTGCCTCGGTTGACGTGGTTCTATAGGCCTTGGTCACTCGAAGGAGTGCCATCCTCTGTGACCTTATCAGCTTGCTCCTCGCTTTCCCTTTCAGTAGGTCGCTCCAGCCGGCTGCGGCGTATGTGGTTATCGGCTCGTACAGCCCTCTGTACAGAGTACGCATGGCCGCGTGTCCGAGTCCCCATTTCGCCTTGGCCACCCTCGCGAGGCTGTTGAAGAGTTTTTGACACTTACCTGTTATTGCCTCCACGTGCTTGTTGACTTTTAGCCCTCCTTCGAGGTGCACTCCAAGGTATTTGATTGCCTGCTCCATCCTTATATTCCTGCCGCTAATCTTAATAATCGGTGGCCTCTCCGCGTCCAGCTTACCTTTGACGAGCAGCATCTCCGTTTTCTGTGCCGATAACGTTAGCTTCTTCCTGGTGCACCAGGTAGAGACTCGGGTAACTACCTCCTGTCCCTTTTCCTGGAGCTCGTTCCTCGTGTTGCCGGCAATTAGAATCACGATGTCGTCCGCGTACGCGATGGGTTCGCACCCTGTCGCGTTTTCCGCTAGCTCAGCCAGCAGGTCATCAAATACGAGATTCCAGAAACTTGGTCCCAGTACCGATCCCTGCGGGCATCCTTTCGTGACGGGCTTGCTCACTGCTTCGTTTTTCCCAGCAATCTGTACGGTTCTTTCGGAGAAGTAGCTCCTTGTTAACCGGTACAGGTTGTCGGGGCATTCTCTTCTTTTGAGCTCGTGCAGCACGTTCGGCCACCAGACGTTGTCGAAGGCTCCTGATATATCGAGTGCTATTGCGAGGACGTACCTCTTCTCGCTCATTTGCTCGATTTTCTCGCGGAGCTTGATGATCGCGTCCACCGTCGATCTTCCGGGGCGAAAGCCGTATTGTCTGTCGGAGGAGAGCGCGTGGTCGTGGAAGATAGGTGCCATCCTGGTGGCCATTAGCCTTTCTAGCAGCTTGCCTATCATGGAGAGCAGACAGATTGGCCTGTAGGATTTCGGATTGCTTCTGTCCCGATCCGGTCCCTTGGGGATGGTGATAACATTTGCGACCTTCCACCGTTTGGGGAATATTCCCCAGGCGAGGCAGCCGTTCATGAGCCTTAGGAGCTCCTGGTGTATTCTTCCCCAGGCCCGTTGGATTATTTCGACCTCAATCAGGTCGGGGCCTGGGCACTTCCCCTTCCTCAGCCGTTTCACGGCGTCACTGAGTTCCTCGAAGCTGAATTCAGGGGTGTCTTCTACGTTGGGGGGGTTTGTCGAGTTCCGCCTTATTTCCTTCTGCTCCTCCGTTTCGGTGTCTTCCTCGTCGTCGGGTAGAAGTGCGGACAACATCGCTGCCGCGGTCGTTCGCCAGTTGGAGGTATATCCGAGCGGCGTCTTCAGCGTCGATGTTGTTTCCTCTCCTCTGAGTTTCCTTGCGACTGTTTTGTAAGCGATGCCCCAAGGTTCCCTGTTACCCTCTTTGGTGACGAAGTCCTGCCAGCTCTGGATTTTTGCTCTTGCCAGCATCCTCTTATACTCCTTTCGTGTTGACCTGTACCGCAGCTTCTCCTGCTCCCTCGTAGCGGGGTCCCTGGCCCCCTGATACCTTCTTCTCGCCTGGTAGGTGTTTCTCTTTGCTCTGGTGAGTTCGGGCGTCCACCAGGGTACTGACCTGTAGTACCATTTCTTCTTTGGGATGGCGGTGTCGCAGGCACCTATCAGGGTTGCCTGGAGTTGCCCGGCCATTCTTTCGACGTCCTCTGCCTGCTGGAGGGTTGTTTCTTTGAGTGCCTCCATTTTCTCTGTGAGGGCACTCTGAAATACCTCCCAGTTGGCTTTTCGCGTGTTATAGCGTCTTTCCTGAAGCTGCGGTGTGGTGCTTCTCGTCCCGAAGTCGAGGAGCGTCTCCAGTATCCGATGGTCACTGGAGGTACCATCTTCGCGTATCCTCCAGCCCTTTACGAGGAGTATTGCCTCTGGGCTCGCCATCGTCACGTCTATGTTTGATCGCCCTCGAGTTGTTTCAAACGTGTGGGGTTGTCCTGGTTGATTCAGGACATGGAGACCGTACTGCGCTATGGCTGCCTCTAGGGCCTCGCCTCTGTCGTCGGTGCTCCTGCTGCACCACAGCGGTGATTTTGCGTTCGCATCCAGGCCGATGATGATCCTCTTGCCTCTGAGACACCGTAGTACCTTCTCCAACTGTTGCACGCCGACCTCGATGTTTCCTGTCGGCGGAAAGTACAGGCTTGCCGCGTACACCTCTGTTTGCCCGTCGCTTATCTGCACGCAGGAACAGTGTGTTGTGCAGAGTTCGGCGACCTCGAGGGGCGTTAGGGTCTCTGATTTTATCCCTACGGCCGCCATTGGCGGGTTGTGCTTCGACCCTCTGCAGGCGATCGCGACTCCTGTGCCGAATCCGGGTATTTTCCCATCGACGCTGTATGGTTCTTGCATTAATATTATGTCATCCCCATCGGCGTCCATTTGCGTCCGGATCTCATAAGGAGTTGTTTTGGATCGCTGCATGTTGTGCTGCAGGATCCTTATTTCCCTTTTCCTCCCAAGTCCTCTTCTGTCCCTGCGTTGCTCTTTATACATATTGCGTCCTTGCTATTATTGCTTCCAAGGCTTTCGTATACATTGGGCATTTCGCGTTGGAAGCTGCGTGGTCGCCCTTCCTCCCTGCTCTCTTGCAGTTTACGCAGGTGGCGTGCCCATCCTTATCTTTGCACTCTTTAGTGCTGTGCCCACTTTCTGCACAGTGCGCGCAGATTTCGTAGTTAACGCGGCAATATTTTGCCACGTGTCCGTATCCTTGACACTTGTAGCAGCGACTAATTGCTATGTAATCTTTAACTTTGCAGGCATTCCATGAGAGGAAGATCTTACCTTTCAATAGTTTCTCCCTTACCTGGGGGGGCACTTCGATGACCCAGTTCGTCTCCTCTTGATCCTTTCTGCCGGTCCTGAAGCAGAACTTGATGGCTGCAACGTCGTCCTCATTTAGTCTTTCTTGGTTCTGCTTCCTCATGCAGGCCAGGATCTCCTTCTCTGGAATGTCCCTCGGGACGTCGTAGATGATCATCCTGGGGGGTCTCCGCTGCGGCGTGCTAGCTTTTAGTCCAGCCTCCTTTAGTTTCGAGTTCTCGGTGAACTCTTTTAGGCTCTCCGGCTTCGTCGTCTCAACGGCTAGGCCGTTTCCCTTTATTTTCCGGACGGCCGTAACTTGGATTCCTCTCTTGCGGGGATTCACTAGGGTGAACACCGCGTCAAGTGCTTCTTCGCTCGTTTGAATCTCGCCACCTTCTCTTTCCGGTCGAATTATGACCACATTTTTGGGCGGCTTGACCGCCGTCTGCTCGACCTTGTTGCTCGTTATCTTTACTTTTTCGGCATATGTCGGCTCCCTCTGTTCCTGCTGCGTCGTTCTCAAGACGGCTGTTTCTAGCCGCCTGGTTGCTTTGTTGACGGCGTTCATTATCGCCGTTTCCTTATTCTTCTCATCTCCGGCACTCTGCTCTAGCCTGCCTGTCAGGTAGCTATTATGGAGCAGTAGCTCGTCAACAATGCCCCTCATTTCTTTGAAGTGCCGTAGGATTACTGCGGCGTGTTCCTTGTTTATTTTCCTGGCCGAGTCTAAGCAGAACGCCGTGACCTTCCTCTCTATGTCACTGGCCTGTGCCTTTATATCGGGCACTTGCCGCTTATCCTCCCCGGCCAATCTCTCCTCATCTCTGGGGGGGTTGTTTCTCCCCAGGCTTGCTCTCATCGTCTTCTCTGGTATCCTCGGGCTTGGAGTGGCCTCGTTCTTTTCCATCTGTTTCCTCAGGGGTTGGAGGACCACTCTGGCCTCTGCGCCTGGCGACGAGTGCCCTAGCGTCGGCATCACCGGCTCCTTGCCGCTTCTTGCGGCTGCCGCTGCGGCTGTTCGCTTCCCGGTGGCTATGTCCAGCGGCGTATTGAATCCCCCTCGCGGACTTTCAGTTGGCGCTTTGTTCCCGCGAGCACTCCCGCGCTGAGTCCGGCGGCGTGCTCTTCACAGTTCAAAACCCCTGGGTTTGAATTTGAATTTGAATTTGCCGCCTAGCAGCGTGCTCTTGGTTCCCAAGATGCCCGGGCGGCGGCGCTTCGGTCGCTCGACCCAAGATGGCTGCCGCGCGTCCGCTAACCTATCCTCCCGCACGTGGCACTTTGTTTTGCTTTTCTCGCGCTTATTGCGGCAATTTCCACTAAACTTTCGGTGTGCACTATGTTTTTAGCACTCGCACCATCTATTATTTTAGTTTTCGTGCCCGAGATCTTCGATTTTCGCGTTTTTGTCCGCCACGTGGCCTAACCTCACTTCGCGCACGCGGCACTTTCTTTTGTTTTTCCGCGCTTATTGCGGCAATTTTCACTAAACTTTCGGTGTGCACTATGTTTTTTAGCACTCGCACTACCTATTATTTTAGTTTCGTGCCCGAGATCTTCGATTTACGCGTTTTTGTCCGCCACGTGGCCTAACCTCGCTTCGCACACGCGGCACTTTCTTTGCTTTTTCCGCGCTTATTGCGGAAATCTCCACTAATATTTTTGCATGCACTTTATTTTAAGCACTAACTCTGCCTATTGAATTATTTTTCGCTCCCGAGATCTTTGATTTTTCGGTTTTTCCTATCCGTCGCGTCAGCTAACCTCACTTTTCGCACGTGGCGATTTACATTAGCTTTTTTCGCTCTGAATTCGGCGATCTCCACGATTCTTTTTAACTACACGTTTTCCTCGGCACTCCCACTTTGCTTTAAATTAATTTTTACGCCCGAACTTTTTAATTTGCCCGGTTTTTTCGTTTATAGACTGCGGAGCGACGTGCACGCGTCCGACCCACTTGCCGCCATCTTGGAAAAACAGTAGATAGGGACAAGTAGTATTGAGCGATTAGGGGCTCGACCGTTGGGCCGGCCACGCCATTCCCGGAGTATAGCACTCATACTGGCTTCGCTAGATGTTATTTATATCCTACTTTCTGACGTCCAATGCCCGGGGAACGGCGCGCATAGGTGGTCGGCGCGCGACTTGGAAAAACCCTGCCCTCTCCTTTCAGGTCAGTGGGCAAGTTGAACCTACCCTTTCGGGCGGCAGCTCGCTTAGCCGGCGCCGCGCGATGCGCGCATCGCGCAGCACCGTTACCAGCGGGGGCCACGGGGAGGCGGAGCTGCCAGCATATAGCTCGGTCCCAGCAGGTTGGCTTTGCAGCCGATTGTCCCTGCACCGTCACGGCACTCATTTGCGTGAGCGTCGCCTGTACTGACGGTCGCAGGTCTTATCTCCGGCTCGTGTTGGTTTTCTTGTCCTCTTATCCTTAGTTCTCTTCCTGTTCCCAGTGTTTTGTGTATTGTCCTGTCATGGGTCCTGTGTTTTCGTGCGTGTATCCCTTCTTCGCTGTTTTATCTTCTTCTTCTTCGTCTCCTTCCTGCTCCTCTACTATTGGGTGTCGCCGTCTTCTTCTTCGGAGAGTCCCTCTTCGTTGGTTTCTTCCTCTTGTTCCCGTCGTTGTACGGGCACGCACTGGGCCAGTCTTGGACTATGCCTTAGAGGCCGGCCTGCCTGCCCCTCCAGTTGCGTCGATCCTCTTCCTGGCAGTCGCCCTGGCTGCGTTGCGCCTCCCATTTCTCGTAGGGCGTTCCTTCTCTTCTCCTCCTTCGCTTGGAGTACTTTCCTTGCAAACTGACAGAAGTGGGGGTATACGTCTTTTGTTACGTACTCCCGCTTTTCTTCCGGCCAGCGCAGATCGAGTTCTCCCAGTGCATTTCGGAATTCCTGCCTTTCTTCATCGAAGATTGGACAGTCTTCTAAGATGTGATGGGCGGTTTCTATTTCGCCGCATTCACATGTGTCCAATTCGCTGAGGTTGAATGACTTGAGCTTACCGTTGAAATCCCCGTGGCCGCTAATGAACTGTGTCGTGTAGTGGTCGGGTCTCACCCAGCGGTTCTCCAGTCTGTCCTTGATGCTAGCAAAGTAGTCGAAGGTCGTCCTGCCCTTTGGCGTTGTTTGCCAGCGCTCTTGCCACTTATCTAACGCCTCGCCGACAATGGATTTCTCGTCGGGCGCTTCGTCGCGCCTCCTCTTCTTATTGTGGAGTCTTGCCCTGATTTCGACTAGGAGGTCAATAGGAATGACTCCGGCGATAACCTGCAGTGCCTCGGTTGACGTGGTTCTATAGGCCTTGGTCACTCGAAGGAGTGCCATCCTCTGTGACCTTATCAGCTTGCTCCTCGCTTTCCCTTTCAGTAGGTCGCTCCAGCCGGCTGCGGCGTATGTGGTTATCGGCTCGTACAGCCCTCTGTACAGAGTACGCATGGCCGCGTGTCCGAGTCCCCATTTCGCCTTGGCCACCCTCGCGAGGCTGTTGAAGAGTTTTTGACACTTACCTGTTATTGCCTCCACGTGCTTGTTGACTTTTAGCCCTCCTTCGAGGTGCACTCCAAGGTATTTGATTGCCTGCTCCATCCTTATATTCCTGCCGCTAATCTTAATAATCGGTGGCCTCTCCGCGTCCAGCTTACCTTTGACGAGCAGCATCTCCGTTTTCTGTGCCGATAACGTTAGCTTCTTCCTGGTGCACCAGGTAGAGACTCGGGTAACTACCTCCTGTCCCTTTTCCTGGAGCTCGTTCCTCGTGTTGCCGGCAATTAGAATCACGATGTCGTCCGCGTACGCGATGGGTTCGCACCCTGTCGCGTTTTCCGCTAGCTCAGCCAGCAGGTCATCAAATACGAGATTCCAGAAACTTGGTCCCAGTACCGATCCCTGCGGGCATCCTTTCGTGACGGGCTTGCTCACTGCTTCGTTTTTCCCAGCAATCTGTACGGTTCTTTCGGAGAAGTAGCTCCTTGTTAACCGGTACAGGTTGTCGGGGCATTCTCTTCTTTTGAGCTCGTGCAGCACGTTCGGCCACCAGACGTTGTCGAAGGCTCCTGATATATCGAGTGCTATTGCGAGGACGTACCTCTTCTCGCTCATTTGCTCGATTTTCTCGCGGAGCTTGATGATCGCGTCCACCGTCGATCTTCCGGGGCGAAAGCCGTATTGTCTGTCGGAGGAGAGCGCGTGGTCGTGGAAGATAGGTGCCATCCTGGTGGCCATTAGCCTTTCTAGCAGCTTGCCTATCATGGAGAGCAGACAGATTGGCCTGTAGGATTTCGGATTGCTTCTGTCCCGATCCGGTCCCTTGGGGATGGTGATAACATTTGCGACCTTCCACCGTTTGGGGAATATTCCCCAGGCGAGGCAGCCGTTCATGAGCCTTAGGAGCTCCTGGTGTATTCTTCCCCAGGCCCGTTGGATTATTTCGACCTCAATCAGGTCGGGGCCTGGGCACTTCCCCTTCCTCAGCCGTTTCACGGCGTCACTGAGTTCCTCGAAGCTGAATTCAGGGGTGTCTTCTACGTTGGGGGGGTTTGTCGAGTTCCGCCTTATTTCCTTCTGCTCCTCCGTTTCGGTGTCTTCCTCGTCGTCGGGTAGAAGTGCGGACAACATCGCTGCCGCGGTCGTTCGCCAGTTGGAGGTATATCCGAGCGGCGTCTTCAGCGTCGATGTTGTTTCCTCTCCTCTGAGTTTCCTTGCGACTGTTTTGTAAGCGATGCCCCAAGGTTCCCTGTTACCCTCTTTGGTGACGAAGTCCTGCCAGCTCTGGATTTTTGCTCTTGCCAGCATCCTCTTATACTCCTTTCGTGTTGACCTGTACCGCAGCTTCTCCTGCTCCCTCGTAGCGGGGTCCCTGGCCCCCTGATACCTTCTTCTCGCCTGGTAGGTGTTTCTCTTTGCTCTGGTGAGTTCGGGCGTCCACCAGGGTACTGACCTGTAGTACCATTTCTTCTTTGGGATGGCGGTGTCGCAGGCACCTATCAGGGTTGCCTGGAGTTGCCCGGCCATTCTTTCGACGTCCTCTGCCTGCTGGAGGGTTGTTTCTTTGAGTGCCTCCATTTTCTCTGTGAGGGCACTCTGAAATACCTCCCAGTTGGCTTTTCGCGTGTTATAGCGTCTTTCCTGAAGCTGCGGTGTGGTGCTTCTCGTCCCGAAGTCGAGGAGCGTCTCCAGTATCCGATGGTCACTGGAGGTACCATCTTCGCGTATCCTCCAGCCCTTTACGAGGAGTATTGCCTCTGGGCTCGCCATCGTCACGTCTATGTTTGATCGCCCTCGAGTTGTTTCAAACGTGTGGGGTTGTCCTGGTTGATTCAGGACATGGAGACCGTACTGCGCTATGGCTGCCTCTAGGGCCTCGCCTCTGTCGTCGGTGCTCCTGCTGCACCACAGCGGTGATTTTGCGTTCGCATCCAGGCCGATGATGATCCTCTTGCCTCTGAGACACCGTAGTACCTTCTCCAACTGTTGCACGCCGACCTCGATGTTTCCTGTCGGCGGAAAGTACAGGCTTGCCGCGTACACCTCTGTTTGCCCGTCGCTTATCTGCACGCAGGAACAGTGTGTTGTGCAGAGTTCGGCGACCTCGAGGGGCGTTAGGGTCTCTGATTTTATCCCTACGGCCGCCATTGGCGGGTTGTGCTTCGACCCTCTGCAGGCGATCGCGACTCCTGTGCCGAATCCGGGTATTTTCCCATCGACGCTGTATGGTTCTTGCATTAATATTATGTCATCCCCATCGGCGTCCATTTGCGTCCGGATCTCATAAGGAGTTGTTTTGGATCGCTGCATGTTGTGCTGCAGGATCCTTATTTCCCTTTTCCTCCCAAGTCCTCTTCTGTCCCTGCGTTGCTCTTTATACATATTGCGTCCTTGCTATTATTGCTTCCAAGGCTTTCGTATACATTGGGCATTTCGCGTTGGAAGCTGCGTGGTCGCCCTTCCTCCCTGCTCTCTTGCAGTTTACGCAGGTGGCGTGCCCATCCTTATCTTTGCACTCTTTAGTGCTGTGCCCACTTTCTGCACAGTGCGCGCAGATTTCGTAGTTAACGCGGCAATATTTTGCCACGTGTCCGTATCCTTGACACTTGTAGCAGCGACTAATTGCTATGTAATCTTTAACTTTGCAGGCATTCCATGAGAGGAAGATCTTACCTTTCAATAGTTTCTCCCTTACCTGGGGGGGCACTTCGATGACCCAGTTCGTCTCCTCTTGATCCTTTCTGCCGGTCCTGAAGCAGAACTTGATGGCTGCAACGTCGTCCTCATTTAGTCTTTCTTGGTTCTGCTTCCTCATGCAGGCCAGGATCTCCTTCTCTGGAATGTCCCTCGGGACGTCGTAGATGATCATCCTGGGGGGTCTCCGCTGCGGCGTGCTAGCTTTTAGTCCAGCCTCCTTTAGTTTCGAGTTCTCGGTGAACTCTTTTAGGCTCTCCGGCTTCGTCGTCTCAACGGCTAGGCCGTTTCCCTTTATTTTCCGGACGGCCGTAACTTGGATTCCTCTCTTGCGGGGATTCACTAGGGTGAACACCGCGTCAAGTGCTTCTTCGCTCGTTTGAATCTCGCCACCTTCTCTTTCCGGTCGAATTATGACCACATTTTTGGGCGGCTTGACCGCCGTCTGCTCGACCTTGTTGCTCGTTATCTTTACTTTTTCGGCATATGTCGGCTCCCTCTGTTCCTGCTGCGTCGTTCTCAAGACGGCTGTTTCTAGCCGCCTGGTTGCTTTGTTGACGGCGTTCATTATCGCCGTTTCCTTATTCTTCTCATCTCCGGCACTCTGCTCTAGCCTGCCTGTCAGGTAGCTATTATGGAGCAGTAGCTCGTCAACAATGCCCCTCATTTC
The DNA here is from genome assembly GCF_024516045.1 of Bombus affinis. Classification (NCBI taxonomy): domain Eukaryota; kingdom Metazoa; phylum Arthropoda; class Insecta; order Hymenoptera; family Apidae; genus Bombus; species Bombus affinis. Next base: position 71,742 of record NW_026108830.1, read on the forward strand.
TTTGAAGTGCCGTAGGATTACTGCGGCGTGTTCCTTGTTTATTTTCCTGGCCGAGTCTAAGCAGAACGCCGTGACCTTCCTCTCTATGTCACTGGCCTGTGCCTTTATATCGGGCACTTGCCGCTTATCCTCCCCGGCCAATCTCTCCTCATCTCTGGGGGGGTTGTTTCTCCCCAGGCTTGCTCTCATCGTCTTCTCTGGTATCCTCGGGCTTGGAGTGGCCTCGTTCTTTTCCATCTGTTTCCTCAGGGGTTGGAGGACCACTCTGGCCTCTGCGCCTGGCGACGAGTGCCCTAGCGTCGGCATCACCGGCTCCTTGCCGCTTCTTGCGGCTGCCGCTGCGGCTGTTCGCTTCCCGGTGGCTATGTCCAGCGGCGTATTGAATCCCCCTCGCGGACTTTCAGTTGGCGCTTTGTTCCCGCGAGCACTCCCGCGCTGAGTCCGGCGGCGTGCTCTTCACAGTTCAAAACCCCTGGGTTTGAATTTGAATTTGAATTTGCCGCCTAGCAGCGTGCTCTTGGTTCCCAAGATGCCCGGGCGGCGGCGCTTCGGTCGCTCGACCCAAGATGGCTGCCGCGCGTCCGCTAACCTATCCTCCCGCACGTGGCACTTTGTTTTGCTTTTCTCGCGCTTATTGCGGCAATTTCCACTAAACTTTCGGTGTGCACTATGTTTTTAGCACTCGCACTATCTATTATTTTAGTTTTCGTGCCCGAGATCTTCGATTTTCGCGTTTTTGTCCGCCACGTGGCCTAACCTCACTTCGCGCACGCGGCACTTTCTTTTGTTTTTCCGCGCTTATTGCGGCAATTTTCACTAAACTTTCGGTGTGCACTATGTTTTTTAGCACTCGCACTACCTATTATTTTAGTTTCGTGCCCGAGATCTTCGATTTACGCGTTTTTGTCCGCCACGTGGCCTAACCTCGCTTCGCACACGCGGCACTTTCTTTGCTTTTTCCGCGCTTATTGCGGAAATCTCCACTAATATTTTTGCATGCACTTTATTTTAAGCACTAACTCTGCCTATTGAATTATTTTTCGCTCCCGAGATCTTTGATTTTTCGGTTTTTCCTATCCGTCGCGTCAGCTAACCTCACTTTTCGCACGTGGCGATTTACATTAGCTTTTTTCGCTCTGAATTCGGCGATCTCCACGATTCTTTTTAACTACACGTTTTCCTCGGCACTCCCACTTTGCTTTAAATTAATTTTTACGCCCGAACTTTTTAATTTGCCCGGTTTTTTCGTTTATAGACTGCGGAGCGACGCGCACGCGTCCGACCCACTTGCCGCCATCTTGGAAACTCAGTAGATAGGGACATACATACATATATGCAATTTTTGGTAACGGGTACTTTCCCAGACTTTTTGTCCATACAGTAACCCGGGTCCCCTGGACCAATTGGGGTTGGGTAAACGCCCAACCATCGCGCAAGGCACACAGTGCCCTGCTTCCTGGATTAGCTAGGCCTGCAGGGGCTGTCGCTCGTCTCAGGTCGAACGGGGCCCTTTCTAAGCCCTACCGTCTACCGGGACGGTACCGGAGCAGTTGGGACGCTGCTCACACGCCGTAGACCATTCGGTGTAGGACGAACACCTTAACTCGGCCCTCTTGCCAGCATCTTGGCCATCAACCACTGCCACCACGAGTCCATACCCATTTTTGGCCGAGCAGAGGGGTCGCTACTCCCTCCGGGCTATAACTCGACCCGCCCGTGGTACCAGCCTAAGTCGCTGGTGGGACTATCGTGTGGATGTACGGCCACGTCACTACCGGCCCGGCGTCCTGCTAACCGAGCTCGGCAGACCCAGATGGGACTCACGTAAGCGGGGCTTACAGGGCGCCTACAAACCCTGAACTTTCCCCGACGGTCCCACCCTTGGCATCAGGATCGTGGGTGCGCTACTACCCAAGGCCCCTTGGAGAGAGTGAGGCTGCCTCTCTCCGCCGGCAACCTTCCTTGCGGTGTACATAGGGACTCACGTAGCGGGACGCTTGTCCCGACGGTCCCCCTGGCTGCGGGAACGTGGGTTTGCCAGCCCCCATAGGCTCGCAAAGCGAGCCCTCCCTGCGGGAAGTAGATAGGGACATACATATATGCAATTTTTGGTAACGGGTACTTTCCCAGACTTTTTGTCCATACAGTAACCCGGGTCCCCTGGACCAATTGGGGTTGGGTAAACGCCCAACCATCGCGCAAGGCACACAGTGCCCTGCTTCCTGGATTAGCTAGGCCTGCAGGGGCTGTCGCTCGTCTCAGGTCGAACGGGGCCCTTTCTAAGCCCTACCGTCTACCGGGACGGTACCGGAGCAGTTGGGACGCTGCTCACACGCCGTAGACCATTCGGTGTAGGACGAACACCTTAACTCGGCCCTCTTGCCAGCATCTTGGCCATCAACCACTGCCACCACGAGTCCATACCCATTTTTGGCCGAGCAGAGGGGTCGCTACTCCCTCCGGGCTATAACTCGACCCGCCCGTGGTACCAGCCTAAGTCGCTGGTGGGACTATCGTGTGGATGTACGGCCACGTCACTACCGGCCCGGCGTCCTGCTAACCGAGCTCGGCAGACCCAGATGGGACTCACGTAAGCGGGGCTTACAGGGCGCCTACAAACCCTGAACTTTCCCCGACGGTCCCACCCTTGGCATCAGGATCGTGGGTGCGCTACTACCCAAGGCCCCTTGGAGAGAGTGAGGCTGCCTCTCTCCGCCGGCAACCTTCCTTGCGGTGTACATAGGGACTCACGTAACGGGACGCTTGTCCCGACGGTCCCCCTGGCTGCGGGAACGTGGGTTTGCCAGCCCCCATAGGCTCGCAAAGCGAGCCCTCCCTGCGGGAAGTAGATAGGGACAAGTAGTATTGAGCGATTAGGGGCTCGACCGTTGGGCCGGCCACGCCATTCCCGGAGTATAGCACTCATACTGGCTTCGCTAGATGTTATTTATATCCTACTTTCTGACGTCCAATGCCCGGGGAACGGCGCGCATAGGTGGTCGGCGCGCGACTTGGAAAAACCCTGCCCTCTCCTTTCGGGTCAGTGGGCAAGTTGAACCTACCCTTTCGGGCGGCAGCTCGCTTAGCCGGCGCCGCGCGATGCGCGCATCGCGCAGCACCGTTACCAGCGGGGGCCACGGGGAGGCGGAGCTGCCAGCATATAGCTCGGTCCCAGCAGGTTGGCTTTGCAGCCGATTGTCCCTGCACCGTCACGGCACTCATTTGCATGAGCGTCGCCTGCGCTGACGGTCGCAGGTCTTATCTCCGGCTCGTGTTGGTTTTCTTGTCCTCTTATCCTTAGTTCTCTTCCTGTTCCCAGTGTTTTGTGTATTGTCCTGTCATGGGTCCTGTGTTTTCGTGCGTGTATCCCTTCTTCGCTGTTTTATCTTCTTCTTCTTCGTCTCCTTCCTGCTCCTCTACTATTGGGTGTCGCCGTCTTCTTCTTCGGAGAGTCCCTCTTCGTTGGTTTCTTCCTCTTGTTCCCGTCGTTGTACGGGCACGCACTGGGCCAGTCTTGGACTATGCCTTAGAGGCCGGCCTGCCTGCCCCTCCAGTTGCGTCGATCCTCTTCCTGGCAGTCGCCCTGGCTGCGTTGCGCCTCCCATTTCTCGTAGGGCGTTCCTTCTCTTTTCCTCCTTCGCTTGGAGTACTTTCCTTGTAAACTGACAGAAGTGGGGGTATACGTCTTTTGTTACGTACTCCCGCTTTTCTTCCGGCCAGCGCAGATCGAGTTCTCCCAGTGCATTTCGGAATTCCTGCCTTTCTTCATCGAAGATTGGACAGTCTTCTAAGATGTGATGGGCGGTTTCTATTTCGCCGCATTCACATGTGTCCAATTCGCTGAGGTTGAATGACTTGAGCTTACCGTTGAAATCCCCGTGGCCGCTAATGAACTGTGTCGTGTAGTGGTCGGGTCTCACCCAGCGGTTCTCCAGTCTGTCCTTGATGCTAGCAAAGTAGTCGAAGGTCGTCCTGCCCTTTGGCGTTGTTTGCCAGCGCTCTTGCCACTTATCTAACGCCTCGCCGACAATGGATTTCTCGTCGGGCGCTTCGTCGCGCCTCCTCTTCTTATTGTGGAGTCTTGCCCTGATTTCGACTAGGAGGTCAATAGGAATGACTCCTGCGATAACCTGCAGTGCCTCGGTTGACGTGGTTCTATAGGCCTTGGTCACTCGGAGGAGTGCCATCCTCTGTGACCTTATCAGCTTGCTCCTCGCTTTCCCTTTCAGTAGGTCGCTCCAGCCGGCTGCGGCGTATGTGGTTATCGGCTCGTACAGCCCTCTGTACAGAGTACGCATGGCCGCGTGTCCGAGTCCCCATTTCGCCTTGGCCACCCTCGCGAGGCTGTTGAAGAGTTTTTGACACTTACCTGTTATTGCCTCCACGTGCTTGTTGACTTTTAGCCCTCCTTCGAGGTGCACTCCGAGGTATTTGATTGCCTGCTCCATCCTTATATTCCTGCCGCTAATCTTAATAATCGGTGGCCTCTCCGCGTCCAGCTTACCTTTGACGAGCAGCATCTCCGTTTTCTGTGCCGATAACGTTAGCTTCTTCCTGGTGCACCAGGTAGAGACTCGGGTAACTACCTCCTGTCCCTTTTCCTGGAGCTCGTTCCTCGTGTTGCCGGCAATTAGAATCACGATGTCGTCCGCGTACGCGATGGGTTCGCACCCTGTCGCGTTTCCCGCTAGCTCAGCCAGCAGGTCATCAAATACGAGATTCCAGAAACTTGGTCCCAGTACCGATCCCTGCGGGCATCCTTTCGTGACGGGCTTGCTCACTGCTTCGTTTTTCCCAGCAATCTGTACGGTTCTTTCGGAGAAGTAGCTCCTTGTTAACCGGTACAGGTTGTCGGGGCATTCTCTTCTTTTGAGCTCGTGCAGCACGTTCGGCCACCAGACGTTGTCGAAGGCTCCTGATATATCGAGTGCTATTGCGAGGACGTACCTCTTCTCGCTCATTTGCTCGATTTTCTCGCGGAGCTTGATGATCGCGTCCACCGTCGATCTTCCGGGGCGAAAGCCATATTGTCTGTCGGAGGAGAGCGCGTGGTCGTGGAAGATAGGTGCCATCCTGGTGGCCATTAGCCTTTCTAGCAGCTTGCCTATCATGGAGAGCAGACAGATTGGCCTGTAGGATTTCGGATTGCTTCTGTCCCGATCCGGCCCCTTGGGGATGGTGATAACATTTGCGACCTTCCACCGTTTGGGGAATATTCCCCAGGCGAGGCAGCCGTTCATGAGCCTTAGGAGCTCCTGGTGTATTCTTCCCCAGGCCCGTTGGATTATTTCGACCTCAATCAGGTCGGGGCCTGGGCACTTCCCCTTCCTCAGCCGTTTCACGGCGTCACTGAGTTCCTCGAAGCTGAATTCAGGGGTGTCTTCTACGTTGGGGGGGTTTGTCGAGTTCCGCCTTATTTCCTTCTGCTCCTCCGTTTCGGTGTCTTCCTCGTCGTCGGGTAGAAGTGCGGACAACATCGCTGCCGCGGTCGTTCGCCAGTTGGAGGTATATCCGAGCGGCGTCTTCAGCGTCGATGTTGTTTCCTCTCCTCTGAGTTTCCTTGCGACTGTTTTGTAAGCGATGCCCCAAGGTTCCCTGTTACCCTCTTTGGTGACGAAGTCCTGCCAGCTCTGGATTTTTGCTCTTGCCAGCATCCTCTTATACTCCTTTCGTGTTGACCTGTACCGCAGCTTCTCCTGCTCCCTCGTAGCGGGGTCCCTGGCCCCCTGATACCTTCTTCTCGCCTGGTAGGTGTTTCTCTTTGCTCTGGTGAGTTCGGGCGTCCACCAGGGTACTGACCTGTAGTACCATTTCTTCTTTGGGATGGCGGTGTCGCAGGCACCTATCAGGGTTGCCTGGAGTTGCCCGGCCATTCTTTCGACGTCCTCTGCCTGCTGGAGGGTTGTTTCTTTGAGTGCCTCCATTTTCTCTGTGAGGGCACTCTGAAATACCTCCCAGTTGGCTTTTCGCGTGTTATAGCGTCTTTCCTGAAGCTGCGGTGTGGTGCTTCTCGTCCCGAAGTCGAGGAGCGTCTCCAGTATCCGATGGTCACTGGAGGTACCATCTTCGCGTATCCTCCAGCCCTTTACGAGGAGTATTGCCTCTGGGCTCGCCATCGTCACGTCTATGTTTGATCGCCCTCGAGTTGTTTCAAACGTGTGGGGTTGTCCTGGTTGATTCAGGACATGGAGACCGTACTGCGCTATGGCTGCCTCTAGGGCCTCGCCTCTGTCGTCGGTGCTCCTGCTGCACCACAGCGGTGATTTTGCGTTCGCATCCAGGCCGATGATGATCCTCTTGCCTCTGAGACACCGTAGTACCTTCTCCAACTGTTGCACGCCGACCTCGATGTTTCCTGTCGGCGGAAAGTACAGGCTTGCCGCGTACACCTCTGTTTCCCCGTCGCTTATCTGCACGCAGGAACAGTGTGTTGTGCAGAGTTCGGCGACCTCGAGGGGCGTTAGGGTCTCTGATTTTATCCCTACGGCCGCCATTGGCGGGTTGTGCTTCGACCCTCTGCAGGCGATCGCGACTCCTGTGCCGAATCCGGGTATTTTCCCATCGACGCTGTATGGTTCTTGCATTAATATTATGTCATCCCCATCGGCGTCCATTTGCGTCCGGATCTCATAAGGAGTTGTTTTGGATCGCTGCATGTTGTGCTGCAGGATCCTTATTTCCCTTTTCCTCCCAAGTCCTCTTCTGTCCCTGCGTTGCTCTTTATACATATTGCGTCCTTGCTATTATTGCTTCCAAGGCTTTCGTATACATTGGGCATTTCGCGTTGGAAGCTGCGTGGTCGCCCTTCCTCCCTGCTCTCTTGCAGTTTACGCAGGTGGCGTGCCCATCCTTATCTTTGCACTCTTTAGTGCTGTGCCCACTTTCTGCACAGTGCGCGCAGATTTCGTAGTTAACGCGGCAATATTTTGCCACGTGTCCGTATCCTTGACACTTGTAGCAGCGACTAATTGCTATGTAATCTTTAACTTTGCAGGCATTCCATGAGAGGAAGATCTTACCTTTCAATAGTTTCTCCCTTACCTGGGGGGGCACTTCGATGACCCAGTTCGTCTCCTCTTGATCCTTTCTGCCGGTCCTGAAGCAGAACTTGATGGCTGCAACGTCGTCCTCATTTAGTCTTTCTTGGTTCTGCTTCCTCATGCAGGCCAGGATCTCCTTCTCTGGAATGTCCCTCGGGACGTCGTAGATGATCATCCTGGGGGGTCTCCGCTGCGGCGTGCTAGCTTTTAGTCCAGCCTCCTTTAGTTTCGAGTTCTCGGTGAACTCTTTTAGGCTCTCCGGCTTCGTCGTCTCAACGGCTAGGCCGTTTCCCTTTATTTTCCGGACGGCCGTAACTTGGATTCCTCTCTTGCGGGGATTCACTAGGGTGAACACCGCGTCAAGTGCTTCTTCGCTCGTTTGAATCTCGCCACCTTCTCTTTCCGGTCGAATTATGACCACATTTTTGGGCGGCTTGACCGCCGTCTGCTCGACCTTGTTGCTCGTTATCTTTACTTTTTCGGCATATGTCGGCTCCCTCTGTTCCTGCTGCGTCGTTCTCAAGACGGCTGTTTCTAGCCGCCTGGTTGCTTTGTTGACGGCGTTCATTATCGCCGTTTCCTTATTCTTCTCATCTCCGGCACTCTGCTCTAGCCTGCCTGTCAGGTAGCTATTATGGAGCAGTAGCTCGTCAACAATGCCCCTCATTTCTTTGAAGTGCCGTAGGATTACTGCGGCGTGTTCCTTGTTTATTTTCCTGGCCGAGTCTAAGCAGAACGCCGTGACCTTCCTCTCTATGTCACTGGCCTGTGCCTTTATATCGGGCACTTGCCGCTTATCCTCCCCGGCCAATCTCTCCTCATCTCTGGGGGGGTTGTTTCTCCCCAGGCTTGCTCTCATCGTCTTCTCTGGTATCCTCGGGCTTGGAGTGGCCTCGTTCTTTTCCATCTGTTTCCTCAGGGGTTGGAGGACCACTCTGGCCTCTGCGCCTGGCGACGAGTGCCCTAGCGTCGGCATCACCGGCTCCTTGCCGCTTCTTGCGGCTGCCGCTGCGGCTGTTCGCTTCCCGGTGGCTATGTCCAGCGGCGTATTGAATCCCCCTCGCGGACTTTCAGTTGGCGCTTTGTTCCCGCGAGCACTCCCGCGCTGAGTCCGGCGGCGTGCTCTTCACAGTTCAAAACCCCTGGGTTTGAATTTGAATTTGAATTTGCCGCCTAGCAGCGTGCTCTTGGTTCCCAAGATGCCCGGGCGGCGGCGCTTCGGTCGCTCGACCCAAGATGGCTGCCGCGCGTCCGCTAACCTATCCTCCCGCACGTGGCACTTTGTTTTGCTTTTCTCGCGCTTATTGCGGCAATTTCCACTAAACTTTCGGTGTGCACTATGTTTTTAGCACTCGCACTATCTATTATTTTAGTTTTCGTGCCCGAGATCTTCGATTTTCGCGTTTTTGTCCGCCACGTGGCCTAACCTCACTTCGCGCACGCGGCACTTTCTTTTGTTTTTCCGCGCTTATTGCGGCAATTTTCACTAAACTTTCGGTGTGCACTATGTTTTTTAGCACTCGCACTACCTATTATTTTAGTTTCGTGCCCGAGATCTTCGATTTACGCGTTTTTGTCCGCCACGTGGCCTAACCTCGCTTCGCACACGCGGCACTTTCTTTGCTTTTTCCGCGCTTATTGCGGAAATCTCCACTAATATTTTTGCATGCACTTTATTTTAAGCACTAACTCTGCCTATTGAATTATTTTTCGCTCCCGAGATCTTTGATTTTTCGGTTTTTCCTATCCGTCGCGTCAGCTAACCTCACTTTTCGCACGTGGCGATTTACATTAGCTTTTTTCGCTCTGAATTCGGCGATCTCCACGATTCTTTTTAACTACACGTTTTCCTCGGCACTCCCACTTTGCTTTAAATTAATTTTTACGCCCGAACTTTTTAATTTGCCCGGTTTTTTCGTTTATAGACTGCGGAGCGACGCGCACGCGTCCGACCCACTTGCCGCCATCTTGGAAACTCAGTAGATAGGGACATACATACATATATGCAATTTTTGGTAACGGGTACTTTCCCAGACTTTTTGTCCATACAGTAACCCGGGTCCCCTGGACCAATTGGGGTTGGGTAAACGCCCAACCATCGCGCAAGGCACACAGTGCCCTGCTTCCTGGATTAGCTAGGCCTGCAGGGGCTGTCGCTCGTCTCAGGTCGAACGGGGCCCTTTCTAAGCCCTACCGTCTACCGGGACGGTACCGGAGCAGTTGGGACGCTGCTCACACGCCGTAGACCATTCGGTGTAGGACGAACACCTTAACTCGGCCCTCTTGCCAGCATCTTGGCCATCAACCACTGCCACCACGAGTCCATACCCATTTTTGGCCGAGCAGAGGGGTCGCTACTCCCTCCGGGCTATAACTCGACCCGCCCGTGGTACCAGCCTAAGTCGCTGGTGGGACTATCGTGTGGATGTACGGCCACGTCACTACCGGCCCGGCGTCCTGCTAACCGAGCTCGGCAGACCCAGATGGGACTCACGTAAGCGGGGCTTACAGGGCGCCTACAAACCCTGAACTTTCCCCGACGGTCCCACCCTTGGCATCAGGATCGTGGGTGCGCTACTACCCAAGGCCCCTTGGAGAGAGTGAGGCTGCCTCTCTCCGCCGGCAACCTTCCTTGCGGTGTACATAGGGACTCACGTAGCGGGACGCTTGTCCCGACGGTCCCCCTGGCTGCGGGAACGTGGGTTTGCCAGCCCCCATAGGCTCGCAAAGCGAGCCCTCCCTGCGGGAAGTAGATAGGGACATACATATATGCAATTTTTGGTAACGGGTACTTTCCCAGACTTTTTGTCCATACAGTAACCCGGGTCCCCTGGACCAATTGGGGTTGGGTAAACGCCCAACCATCGCGCAAGGCACACAGTGCCCTGCTTCCTGGATTAGCTAGGCCTGCAGGGGCTGTCGCTCGTCTCAGGTCGAACGGGGCCCTTTCTAAGCCCTACCGTCTACCGGGACGGTACCGGAGCAGTTGGGACGCTGCTCACACGCCGTAGACCATTCGGTGTAGGACGAACACCTTAACTCGGCCCTCTTGCCAGCATCTTGGCCATCAACCACTGCCACCACGAGTCCATACCCATTTTTGGCCGAGCAGAGGGGTCGCTACTCCCTCCGGGCTATAACTCGACCCGCCCGTGGTACCAGCCTAAGTCGCTGGTGGGACTATCGTGTGGATGTACGGCCACGTCACTACCGGCCCGGCGTCCTGCTAACCGAGCTCGGCAGACCCAGATGGGACTCACGTAAGCGGGGCTTACAGGGCGCCTACAAACCCTGAACTTTCCCCGACGGTCCCACCCTTGGCATCAGGATCGTGGGTGCGCTACTACCCAAGGCCCCTTGGAGAGAGTGAGGCTGCCTCTCTCCGCCGGCAACCTTCCTTGCGGTGTACATAGGGACTCACGTAACGGGACGCTTGTCCCGACGGTCCCCCTGGCTGCGGGAACGTGGGTTTGCCAGCCCCCATAGGCTCGCAAAGCGAGCCCTCCCTGCGGGAAGTAGATAGGGACAAGTAGTATTGAGCGATTAGGGGCTCGACCGTTGGGCCGGCCACGCCATTCCCGGAGTATAGCACTCATACTGGCTTCGCTAGATGTTATTTATATCCTACTTTCTGACGTCCAATGCCCGGGGAACGGCGCGCATAGGTGGTCGGCGCGCGACTTGGAAAAACCCTGCCCTCTCCTTTCGGGTCAGTGGGCAAGTTGAACCTACCCTTTCGGGCGGCAGCTCGCTTAGCCGGCGCCGCGCGATGCGCGCATCGCGCAGCACCGTTACCAGCGGGGGCCACGGGGAGGCGGAGCTGCCAGCATATAGCTCGGTCCCAGCAGGTTGGCTTTGCAGCCGATTGTCCCTGCACCGTCACGGCACTCATTTGCATGAGCGTCGCCTGCGCTGACGGTCGCAGGTCTTATCTCCGGCTCGTGTTGGTTTTCTTGTCCTCTTATCCTTAGTTCTCTTCCTGTTCCCAGTGTTTTGTGTATTGTCCTGTCATGGGTCCTGTGTTTTCGTGCGTGTATCCCTTCTTCGCTGTTTTATCTTCTTCTTCTTCGTCTCCTTCCTGCTCCTCTACTATTGGGTGTCGCCGTCTTCTTCTTCGGAGAGTCCCTCTTCGTTGGTTTCTTCCTCTTGTTCCCGTCGTTGTACGGGCACGCACTGGGCCAGTCTTGGACTATGCCTTAGAGGCCGGCCTGCCTGCCCCTCCAGTTGCGTCGATCCTCTTCCTGGCAGTCGCCCTGGCTGCGTTGCGCCTCCCATTTCTCGTAGGGCGTTCCTTCTCTTTTCCTCCTTCGCTTGGAGTACTTTCCTTGTAAACTGACAGAAGTGGGGGTATACGTCTTTTGTTACGTACTCCCGCTTTTCTTCCGGCCAGCGCAGATCGAGTTCTCCCAGTGCATTTCGGAATTCCTGCCTTTCTTCATCGAAGATTGGACAGTCTTCTAAGATGTGATGGGCGGTTTCTATTTCGCCGCATTCACATGTGTCCAATTCGCTGAGGTTGAATGACTTGAGCTTACCGTTGAAATCCCCGTGGCCGCTAATGAACTGTGTCGTGTAGTGGTCGGGTCTCACCCAGCGGTTCTCCAGTCTGTCCTTGATGCTAGCAAAGTAGTCGAAGGTCGTCCTGCCCTTTGGCGTTGTTTGCCAGCGCTCTTGCCACTTATCTAACGCCTCGCCGACAATGGATTTCTCGTCGGGCGCTTCGTCGCGCCTCCTCTTCTTATTGTGGAGTCTTGCCCTGATTTCGACTAGGAGGTCAATAGGAATGACTCCTGCGATAACCTGCAGTGCCTCGGTTGACGTGGTTCTATAGGCCTTGGTCACTCGGAGGAGTGCCATCCTCTGTGACCTTATCAGCTTGCTCCTCGCTTTCCCTTTCAGTAGGTCGCTCCAGCCGGCTGCGGCGTATGTGGTTATCGGCTCGTACAGCCCTCTGTACAGAGTACGCATGGCCGCGTGTCCGAGTCCCCATTTCGCCTTGGCCACCCTCGCGAGGCTGTTGAAGAGTTTTTGACACTTACCTGTTATTGCCTCCACGTGCTTGTTGACTTTTAGCCCTCCTTCGAGGTGCACTCCGAGGTATTTGATTGCCTGCTCCATCCTTATATTCCTGCCGCTAATCTTAATAATCGGTGGCCTCTCCGCGTCCAGCTTACCTTTGACGAGCAGCATCTCCGTTTTCTGTGCCGATAACGTTAGCTTCTTCCTGGTGCACCAGGTAGAGACTCGGGTAACTACCTCCTGTCCCTTTTCCTGGAGCTCGTTCCTCGTGTTGCCGGCAATTAGAATCACGATGTCGTCCGCGTACGCGATGGGTTCGCACCCTGTCGCGTTTCCCGCTAGCTCAGCCAGCAGGTCATCAAATACGAGATTCCAGAAACTTGGTCCCAGTACCGATCCCTGCGGGCATCCTTTCGTGACGGGCTTGCTCACTGCTTCGTTTTTCCCAGCAATCTGTACGGTTCTTTCGGAGAAGTAGCTCCTTGTTAACCGGTACAGGTTGTCGGGGCATTCTCTTCTTTTGAGCTCGTGCAGCACGTTCGGCCACCAGACGTTGTCGAAGGCTCCTGATATATCGAGTGCTATTGCGAGGACGTACCTCTTCTCGCTCATTTGCTCGATTTTCTCGCGGAGCTTGATGATCGCGTCCACCGTCGATCTTCCGGGGCGAAAGCCATATTGTCTGTCGGAGGAGAGCGCGTGGTCGTGGAAGATAGGTGCCATCCTGGTGGCCATTAGCCTTTCTAGCAGCTTGCCTATCATGGAGAGCAGACAGATTGGCCTGTAGGATTTCGGATTGCTTCTGTCCCGATCCGGCCCCTTGGGGATGGTGATAACATTTGCGACCTTCCACCGTTTGGGGAATATTCCCCAGGCGAGGCAGCCGTTCATGAGCCTTAGGAGCTCCTGGTGTATTCTTCCCCAGGCCCGTTGGATTATTTCGACCTCAATCAGGTCGGGGCCTGGGCACTTCCCCTTCCTCAGCCGTTTCACGGCGTCACTGAGTTCCTCGAAGCTGAATTCAGGGGTGTCTTCTACGTTGGGGGGGTTTGTCGAGTTCCGCCTTATTTCCTTCTGCTCCTCCGTTTCGGTGTCTTCCTCGTCGTCGGGTAGAAGTGCGGACAACATCGCTGCCGCGGTCGTTCGCCAGTTGGAGGTATATCCGAGCGGCGTCTTCAGCGTCGATGTTGTTTCCTCTCCTCTGAGTTTCCTTGCGACTGTTTTGTAAGCGATGCCCCAAGGTTCCCTGTTACCCTCTTTGGTGACGAAGTCCTGCCAGCTCTGGATTTTTGCTCTTGCCAGCATCCTCTTATACTCCTTTCGTGTTGACCTGTACCGCAGCTTCTCCTGCTCCCTCGTAGCGGGGTCCCTGGCCCCCTGATACCTTCTTCTCGCCTGGTAGGTGTTTCTCTTTGCTCTGGTGAGTTCGGGCGTCCACCAGGGTACTGACCTGTAGTACCATTTCTTCTTTGGGATGGCGGTGTCGCAGGCACCTATCAGGGTTGCCTGGAGTTGCCCGGCCATTCTTTCGACGTCCTCTGCCTGCTGGAGGGTTGTTTCTTTGAGTGCCTCCATTTTCTCTGTGAGGGCACTCTGAAATACCTCCCAGTTGGCTTTTCGCGTGTTATAGCGTCTTTCCTGAAGCTGCGGTGTGGTGCTTCTCGTCCCGAAGTCGAGGAGCGTCTCCAGTATCCGATGGTCACTGGAGGTACCATCTTCGCGTATCCTCCAGCCCTTTACGAGGAGTATTGCCTCTGGGCTCGCCATCGTCACGTCTATGTTTGATCGCCCTCGAGTTGTTTCAAACGTGTGGGGTTGTCCTGGTTGATTCAGGACATGGAGACCGTACTGCGCTATGGCTGCCTCTAGGGCCTCGCCTCTGTCGTCGGTGCTCCTGCTGCACCACAGCGGTGATTTTGCGTTCGCATCCAGGCCGATGATGATCCTCTTGCCTCTGAGACACCGTAGTACCTTCTCCAACTGTTGCACGCCGACCTCGATGTTTCCTGTCGGCGGAAAGTACAGGCTTGCCGCGTACACCTCTGTTTCCCCGTCGCTTATCTGCACGCAGGAACAGTGTGTTGTGCAGAGTTCGGCGACCTCGAGGGGCGTTAGGGTCTCTGATTTTATCCCTACGGCCGCCATTGGCGGGTTGTGCTTCGACCCTCTGCAGGCGATCGCGACTCCTGTGCCGAATCCGGGTATTTTCCCATCGACGCTGTATGGTTCTTGCATTAATATTATGTCATCCCCATCGGCGTCCATTTGCGTCCGGATCTCATAAGGAGTTGTTTTGGATCGCTGCATGTTGTGCTGCAGGATCCTTATTTCCCTTTTCCTCCCAAGTCCTCTTCTGTCCCTGCGTTGCTCTTTATACATATTGCGTCCTTGCTATTATTGCTTCCAAGGCTTTCGTATACATTGGGCATTTCGCGTTGGAAGCTGCGTGGTCGCCCTTCCTCCCTGCTCTCTTGCAGTTTACGCAGGTGGCGTGCCCATCCTTATCTTTGCACTCTTTAGTGCTGTGCCCACTTTCTGCACAGTGCGCGCAGATTTCGTAGTTAACGCGGCAATATTTTGCCACGTGTCCGTATCCTTGACACTTGTAGCAGCGACTAATTGCTATGTAATCTTTAACTTTGCAGGCATTCCATGAGAGGAAGATCTTACCTTTCAATAGTTTCTCCCTTACCTGGGGGGGCACTTCGATGACCCAGTTCGTCTCCTCTTGATCCTTTCTGCCGGTCCTGAAGCAGAACTTGATGGCTGCAACGTCGTCCTCATTTAGTCTTTCTTGGTTCTGCTTCCTCATGCAGGCCAGGATCTCCTTCTCTGGAATGTCCCTCGGGACGTCGTAGATGATCATCCTGGGGGGTCTCCGCTGCGGCGTGCTAGCTTTTAGTCCAGCCTCCTTTAGTTTCGAGTTCTCGGTGAACTCTTTTAGGCTCTCCGGCTTCGTCGTCTCAACGGCTAGGCCGTTTCCCTTTATTTTCCGGACGGCCGTAACTTGGATTCCTCTCTTGCGGGGATTCACTAGGGTGAACACCGCGTCAAGTGCTTCTTCGCTCGTTTGAATCTCGCCACCTTCTCTTTCCGGTCGAATTATGACCACATTTTTGGGCGGCTTGACCGCCGTCTGCTCGACCTTGTTGCTCGTTATCTTTACTTTTTCGGCATATGTCGGCTCCCTCTGTTCCTGCTGCGTCGTTCTCAAGACGGCTGTTTCTAGCCGCCTGGTTGCTTTGTTGACGGCGTTCATTATCGCCGTTTCCTTATTCTTCTCATCTCCGGCACTCTGCTCTAGCCTGCCTGTCAGGTAGCTATTATGGAGCAGTAGCTCGTCAACAATGCCCCTCATTTCTTTGAAGTGCCGTAGGATTACTGCGGCGTGTTCCTTGTTTATTTTCCTGGCCGAGTCTAAGCAGAACGCCGTGACCTTCCTCTCTATGTCACTGGCCTGTGCCTTTATATCGGGCACTTGCCGCTTATCCTCCCCGGCCAATCTCTCCTCATCTCTGGGGGGGTTGTTTCTCCCCAGGCTTGCTCTCATCGTCTTCTCTGGTATCCTCGGGCTTGGAGTGGCCTCGTTCTTTTCCATCTGTTTCCTCAGGGGTTGGAGGACCACTCTGGCCTCTGCGCCTGGCGACGAGTGCCCTAGCGTCGGCATCACCGGCTCCTTGCCGCTTCTTGCGGCTGCCGCTGCGGCTGTTCGCTTCCCGGTGGCTATGTCCAGCGGCGTATTGAATCCCCCTCGCGGACTTTCAGTTGGCGCTTTGTTCCCGCGAGCACTCCCGCGCTGAGTCCGGCGGCGTGCTCTTCACAGTTCAAAACCCCTGGGTTTGAATTTGAATTTGAATTTGCCGCCTAGCAGCGTGCTCTTGGTTCCCAAGATGCCCGGGCGGCGGCGCTTCGGTCGCTCGACCCAAGATGGCTGCCGCGCGTCCGCTAACCTATCCTCCCGCACGTGGCACTTTGTTTTGCTTTTCTCGCGCTTATTGCGGCAATTTCCACTAAACTTTCGGTGTGCACTATGTTTTTAGCACTCGCACTATCTATTATTTTAGTTTTCGTGCCCGAGATCTTCGATTTTCGCGTTTTTGTCCGCCACGTGGCCTAACCTCACTTCGCGCACGCGGCACTTTCTTTTGTTTTTCCGCGCTTATTGCGGCAATTTTCACTAAACTTTCGGTGTGCACTATGTTTTTTAGCACTCGCACTACCTATTATTTTAGTTTCGTGCCCGAGATCTTCGATTTACGCGTTTTTGTCCGCCACGTGGCCTAACCTCGCTTCGCACACGCGGCACTTTCTTTGCTTTTTCCGCGCTTATTGCGGAAATCTCCACTAATATTTTTGCATGCACTTTATTTTAAGCACTAACTCTGCCTATTGAATTATTTTTCGCTCCCGAGATCTTTGATTTTTCGGTTTTTCCTATCCGTCGCGTCAGCTAACCTCACTTTTCGCACGTGGCGATTTACATTAGCTTTTTTCGCTCTGAATTCGGCGATCTCCACGATTCTTTTTAACTACACGTTTTCCTCGGCACTCCCACTTTGCTTTAAATTAATTTTTACGCCCGAACTTTTTAATTTGCCCGGTTTTTTCGTTTATAGACTGCGGAGCGACGCGCACGCGTCCGACCCACTTGCCGCCATCTTGGAAACTCAGTAGATAGGGACATACATACATATATGCAATTTTTGGTAACGGGTACTTTCCCAGACTTTTTGTCCATACAGTAACCCGGGTCCCCTGGACCAATTGGGGTTGGGTAAACGCCCAACCATCGCGCAAGGCACACAGTGCCCTGCTTCCTGGATTAGCTAGGCCTGCAGGGGCTGTCGCTCGTCTCAGGTCGAACGGGGCCCTTTCTAAGCCCTACCGTCTACCGGGACGGTACCGGAGCAGTTGGGACGCTGCTCACACGCCGTAGACCATTCGGTGTAGGACGAACACCTTAACTCGGCCCTCTTGCCAGCATCTTGGCCATCAACCACTGCCACCACGAGTCCATACCCATTTTTGGCCGAGCAGAGGGGTCGCTACTCCCTCCGGGCTATAACTCGACCCGCCCGTGGTACCAGCCTAAGTCGCTGGTGGGACTATCGTGTGGATGTACGGCCACGTCACTACCGGCCCGGCGTCCTGCTAACCGAGCTCGGCAGACCCAGATGGGACTCACGTAAGCGGGGCTTACAGGGCGCCTACAAACCCTGAACTTTCCCCGACGGTCCCACCCTTGGCATCAGGATCGTGGGTGCGCTACTACCCAAGGCCCCTTGGAGAGAGTGAGGCTGCCTCTCTCCGCCGGCAACCTTCCTTGCGGTGTACATAGGGACTCACGTAGCGGGACGCTTGTCCCGACGGTCCCCCTGGCTGCGGGAACGTGGGTTTGCCAGCCCCCATAGGCTCGCAAAGCGAGCCCTCCCTGCGGGAAGTAGATAGGGACATACATATATGCAATTTTTGGTAACGGGTACTTTCCCAGACTTTTTGTCCATACAGTAACCCGGGTCCCCTGGACCAATTGGGGTTGGGTAAACGCCCAACCATCGCGCAAGGCACACAGTGCCCTGCTTCCTGGATTAGCTAGGCCTGCAGGGGCTGTCGCTCGTCTCAGGTCGAACGGGGCCCTTTCTAAGCCCTACCGTCTACCGGGACGGTACCGGAGCAGTTGGGACGCTGCTCACACGCCGTAGACCATTCGGTGTAGGACGAACACCTTAACTCGGCCCTCTTGCCAGCATCTTGGCCATCAACCACTGCCACCACGAGTCCATACCCATTTTTGGCCGAGCAGAGGGGTCGCTACTCCCTCCGGGCTATAACTCGACCCGCCCGTGGTACCAGCCTAAGTCGCTGGTGGGACTATCGTGTGGATGTACGGCCACGTCACTACCGGCCCGGCGTCCTGCTAACCGAGCTCGGCAGACCCAGATGGGACTCACGTAAGCGGGGCTTACAGGGCGCCTACAAACCCTGAACTTTCCCCGACGGTCCCACCCTTGGCATCAGGATCGTGGGTGCGCTACTACCCAAGGCCCCTTGGAGAGAGTGAGGCTGCCTCTCTCCGCCGGCAACCTTCCTTGCGGTGTACATAGGGACTCACGTAACGGGACGCTTGTCCCGACGGTCCCCCTGGCTGCGGGAACGTGGGTTTGCCAGCCCCCATAGGCTCGCAAAGCGAGCCCTCCCTGCGGGAAGTAGATAGGGACAAGTAGTATTGAGCGATTAGGGGCTCGACCGTTGGGCCGGCCACGCCATTCCCGGAGTATAGCACTCATACTGGCTTCGCTAGATGTTATTTATATCCTACTTTCTGACGTCCAATGCCCGGGGAACGGCGCGCATAGGTGGTCGGCGCGCGACTTGGAAAAACCCTGCCCTCTCCTTTCGGGTCAGTGGGCAAGTTGAACCTACCCTTTCGGGCGGCAGCTCGCTTAGCCGGCGCCGCGCGATGCGCGCATCGCGCAGCACCGTTACCAGCGGGGGCCACGGGGAGGCGGAGCTGCCAGCATATAGCTCGGTCCCAGCAGGTTGGCTTTGCAGCCGATTGTCCCTGCACCGTCACGGCACTCATTTGCATGAGCGTCGCCTGCGCTGACGGTCGCAGGTCTTATCTCCGGCTCGTGTTGGTTTTCTTGTCCTCTTATCCTTAGTTCTCTTCCTGTTCCCAGTGTTTTGTGTATTGTCCTGTCATGGGTCCTGTGTTTTCGTGCGTGTATCCCTTCTTCGCTGTTTTATCTTCTTCTTCTTCGTCTCCTTCCTGCTCCTCTACTATTGGGTGTCGCCGTCTTCTTCTTCGGAGAGTCCCTCTTCGTTGGTTTCTTCCTCTTGTTCCCGTCGTTGTACGGGCACGCACTGGGCCAGTCTTGGACTATGCCTTAGAGGCCGGCCTGCCTGCCCCTCCAGTTGCGTCGATCCTCTTCCTGGCAGTCGCCCTGGCTGCGTTGCGCCTCCCATTTCTCGTAGGGCGTTCCTTCTCTTTTCCTCCTTCGCTTGGAGTACTTTCCTTGCAAACTGACAGAAGTGGGGGTATACGTCTTTTGTTACGTACTCCCGCTTTTCTTCCGGCCAGCGCAGATCGAGTTCTCCCAGTGCATTTCGGAATTCCTGCCTTTCTTCATCGAAGATTGGACAGTCTTCTAAGATGTGATGGGCGGTTTCTATTTCGCCGCATTCACATGTGTCCAATTCGCTGAGGTTGAATGACTTGAGCTTACCGTTGAAATCCCCGTGGCCGCTAATGAACTGTGTCGTGTAGTGGTCGGGTCTCACCCAGCGGTTCTCCAGTCTGTCCTTGATGCTAGCAAAGTAGTCGAAGGTCGTCCTGCCCTTTGGCGTTGTTTGCCAGCGCTCTTGCCACTTATCTAACGCCTCGCCGACAATGGATTTCTCGTCGGGCGCTTCGTCGCGCCTCCTCTTCTTATTGTGGAGTCTTGCCCTGATTTCGACTAGGAGGTCAATAGGAATGACTCCGGCGATAACCTGCAGTGCCTCGGTTGACGTGGTTCTATAGGCCTTGGTCACTCGGAGGAGTGCCATCCTCTGTGACCTTATCAGCTTGCTCCTCGCTTTCCCTTTCAGTAGGTCGCTCCAGCCGGCTGCGGCGTATGTGGTTATCGGCTCGTACAGCCCTCTGTACAGAGTACGCATGGCCGCGTGTCCGAGTCCCCATTTCGCCTTGGCCACCCTCGCGAGGCTGTTGAAGAGTTTTTGACACTTACCTGTTATTGCCTCCACGTGCTTGTTGACTTTTAGCCCTCCTTCGAGGTGCACTCCAAGGTATTTGATTGCCTGCTCCATCCTTATATTCCTGCCGCTAATCTTAATAATCGGTGGCCTCTCCGCGTCCAGCTTACCTTTGACGAGCAGCATCTCCGTTTTCTGTGCCGATAACGTTAGCTTCTTCCTGGTGCACCAGGTAGAGACTCGGGTAACTACCTCCTGTCCCTTTTCCTGGAGCTCGTTCCTCGTGTTGCCGGCAATTAGAATCACGATGTCGTCCGCGTACGCGATGGGTTCGCACCCCGTCGCGTTTTCCGCTAGCTCAGCCAGCAGGTCATCAAATACGAGATTCCAGAAACTTGGTCCCAGTACCGATCCCTGCGGGCATCCTTTCGTGACGGGCTTGCTCACTGCTTCGTTTTTCCCAGCAATCTGTACGGTTCTTTCGGAGAAGTAGCTCCTTGTTAACCGGTACAGGTTGTCGGGGCATTCTCTTCTTTTGAGCTCGTGCAGCACGTTCGGCCACCAGACGTTGTCGAAGGCTCCTGATATATCGAGTGCTATTGCGAGGACGTACCTCTTCTCGCTCATTTGCTCGATTTTCTCGCGGAGCTTGATGATCGCGTCCACCGTCGATCTTCCGGGGCGAAAGCCATATTGTCTGTCGGAGGAGAGCGCGTGGTCGTGGAAGATAGGTGCCATCCTGGTGGCCATTAGCCTTTCTAGCAGCTTGCCTATCATGGAGAGCAGACAGATTGGCCTGTAGGATTTCGGATTGCTTCTGTCCCGATCCGGTCCCTTGGGGATGGTGATAACATTTGCGACCTTCCACCGTTTGGGGAATATTCCCCAGGCGAGGCAGCCGTTCATGAGCCTTAGGAGCTCCTGGTGTATTCTTCCCCAGGCCCGTTGGATTATTTCGACCTCAATCAGGTCGGGGCCTGGGCACTTCCCCTTCCTCAGCCGTTTCACGGCGTCACTGAGTTCCTCGAAGCTGAATTCAGGGGTGTCTTCTACGTTGGGGGGGTTTGTCGAGTTCCGCCTTATTTCCTTCTGCTCCTCCGTTTCGGTGTCTTCCTCGTCGTCGGGTAGAAGTGCGGACAACATCGCTGCCGCGGTCGTTCGCCAGTTGGAGGTATATCCGAGCGGCGTCTTCAGCGTCGATGTTGTTTCCTCTCCTCTGAGTTTCCTTGCGACTGTTTTGTAAGCGATGCCCCAAGGTTCCCTGTTACCCTCTTTGGTGACGAAGTCCTGCCAGCTCTGGATTTTTGCTCTTGCCAGCATCCTCTTATACTCCTTTCGTGTTGACCTGTACCGCAGCTTCTCCTGCTCCCTCGTAGCGGGGTCCCTGGCCCCCTGATACCTTCTTCTCGCCTGGTAGGTGTTTCTCTTTGCTCTGGTGAGTTCGGGCGTCCACCAGGGTACTGACCTGTAGTACCATTTCTTCTTTGGGATGGCGGTGTCGCAGGCACCTATCAGGGTTGCCTGGAGTTGCCCGGCCATTCTTTCGACGTCCTCTGCCTGCTGGAGGGTTGTTTCTTTGAGTGCCTCCATTTTCTCTGTGAGGGCACTCTGAAATACCTCCCAGTTGGCTTTTCGCGTGTTATAGCGTCTTTCCTGAAGCTGCGGTGTGGTGCTTCTCGCCCCGAAGTCGAGGAGCGTCTCCAGTATCCGGTGGTCACTGGAGGTACCATCTTCGCGTATCCTCCAGCCCTTTACAAGGAGTATTGCCAATGGGCTCGCCATCGTCACGTCTATGTTTGATCGCCCTCGAGTTGTTTCAAACGTGTGGGGTTGTCCTGGTTGATTCAGGACATGGAGACCGTACTGCGCTATGACTGCCTCTAGGGCCTCGCCTCTGTCGTCGGTGTTCCTGCTGCACCACAGCGGTGATTTTGCGTTCGCATCCAGGCCGATGATGATCCTCTTGCCTCTGAGACACCGTAGTACCTTCTCCAACTGTTGCACGCCGACCTCGATGTTTCCTGTCGGCGGAAAGTACAGGCTTGCCGCGTACACCTCTGTTTCCCCGTCGCTTATCTGCACGCAGGAACAGTGTGTTGTGCAGAGTTCGGCGACCTCGAGGGGCGTTAGGGTCTCTGATTTTATCCCTACGGCCGCCATTGGCGGGTTGTGCTTCGACCCTCTGCAGGCGATCGCGACTCCTGTGCCGAATCCGGGTATTTTCCCATCGACGCTGTATGGTTCTTGCATTAATATTATGTCATCCCCATCGGCGTCCATTTGCGTCCGGATCTCATAAGGAGTTGTTTTGGATCGCTGCATGTTGTGCTGCAGGATCCTTATTTCCCTTTTCCTCCCAAGTCCTCTTCTGTCCCTGCGTTGCTCTTTATACATATTGCGTCCTTGCTATTATTGCTTCCAAGGCTTTCGTATACATTGGGCATTTCGCGTTGGAAGCTGCGTGGTCGCCCTTCCTCCCTGCTCTCTTGCAGTTTACGCAGGTGGCGTGCCCATCCTTATCTTTGCACTCTTTAGTGCTGTGCCCACTTTCTGCACAGTGCGCGCAGATTTCGTAGTTAACGCGGCAATATTTTGCCACGTGTCCGTATCCTTGGCACTTGTAGCAGCGACTAATTGCTATGTAATCTTTCACCTTGCATGCATTCCATGAGAGGAAGATCTTACCTTTCAATAGTTTCTCCCTTACCTGGGGGGGCACTTCGATGACCCAGTTCGTCTCCTCTTGATCCTTTCTGCCGGTCCTGAAGCAGAACTTAATGGCTGCAACGTCGTCCTCATTTAGTCTTTCTTGGTTCTGCTTCCTCATGCAGGCCAGGATCTCCTTCTCTGGAATGTCCCTCGGGACGTCGTAGATGATCATCCTGGGGGGTCTCCGCTGCGGCGTGCTAGCTTTTAGTCCAGCCTCCTTTAGTTTCGAGTTCTCGGTGAACTCTTTTAGGCTCTCCGGCTTCGTCGTCTCAACGGCTAGGCCGTTTCCCTTTATTTTCCGGACGGCCGTAACTTGGATTCCTCTCTTGCGGGGATTCACTAGGGTGAACACCGCGTCAAGTGCTTCTTCGCTCGTTTGAATCTCGCCACCTTCTCTTTCCGGTCGAATTATGACCACATTTTTGGGCGGCTTGACCGCCGTCTGCTCGACCTTGTTGCTCGTTATCTTTACTTTTTCGGCGTATGTCGGCTCCCTCTGTTCCTGCTGCGTCGTTCTCAAGACGGCTGTTTCTAGCCGCCTGGTTGCTTTGTTGACGGCGTCCATTATCGCCGTTTCCTTATTCTTCTCATCTCCGGCACTCTGCTCTAGCCTGCCTGTCAGGTAGCTATTATGGAGCAGTAGCTCGTCAACAATGCCCCTCATTTCTTTGAAGTGCCGTAGGATTACTGCGGCGTGTTCCTTGTTTATTTTCCTGGCCGAGTCTAAGCAGAACGCCGTGACCTTCCTCTCTATGTCACTGGCCTGTGCCTTTATATCGGGCACTTGCCGCTTATCCTCCCCGGCCAATCTCTCCTCATCTCTGGGGGGGTTGTTTCTCCCCAGGCTTGCTCTCATCGTCTTCTCTGGTATCCTCGGGCTTGGAGTGGCCTCGTTCTTTTCCATCTGTTTCCTCAGGGGTTGGAGGACCACTCTGGCCTCTGCGCCTGGCGACGAGTGCCCTAGCGTCGGCATCACCGGCTCCTTGCCGCTTCTTGCGGCTGCCGCTGCGGCTGTTCGCTTCCCGGTGGCTATGTCCAGCGGCGCATTGAATCGCCCTCGCGGACTTTCAGTTGGCGCTTTGTTCCCGCGAGCACTCCCGCGCTGAGTCCGGCGGCGTGCTCTTCACAGTTCAAAACCCCTGGGTTTGAATTTGAATTTGAATTTGCCGCCTAGCAGCGTGCTCTTGGTTCCCAAGATGCCCGGGCGGCGGCGCTTCGGTCGCTCGACCCAAGATGGCTGCCGCGCGTCCGCTAACCTATCCTCCCGCACGTGGCACTTTGTTTTGCTTTTCTCGCGCTTATTGCGGCAATTTCCACTAAACTTTCGGTGTGCACTATGTTTTTAGCACTCGCACTATCTATTATTTTAGTTTTCGTGCCCGAGATCTTCGATTTTCGCGTTTTTGTCCGCCACGTGGCCTAACCTCACTTCGCGCACGCGGCACTTTCTTTTGTTTTTCCGCGCTTATTGCGGCAATTTTCACTAAACTTTCGGTGTGCACTATGTTTTTTAGCACTCGCACTACCTATTATTTTAGTTTCGTGCCCGAGATCTTCGATTTACGCGTTTTTGTCCGCCACGTGGCCTAACCTCGCTTCGCACACGCGGCACTTTCTTTGCTTTTTCCGCGCTTATTGCGGAAATCTCCACTAATATTTTTGCATGCACTTTATTTTAAGCACTAACTCTGCCTATTGAATTATTTTTCGCTCCCGAGATCTTTGATTTTTCGGTTTTTCCTATCCGTCGCGTCAGCTAACCTCACTTTTCGCACGTGGCGATTTACATTAGCTTTTTTCGCTCTGAATTCGGCGATCTCCACGATTCTTTTTAACTACACGTTTTCCTCGGCACTCCCACTTTGCTTTAAATTAATTTTTACGCCCGAACTTTTTAATTTGCCCGGTTTTTTCGTTTATAGACTGCGGAGCGACGCGCACGCGTCCGACCCACTTGCCGCCATCTTGGAAACTCAGTAGATAGGGACATACATACATATATGCAATTTTTGGTAACGGGTACTTTCCCAGACTTTTTGTCCATACAGTAACCCGGGTCCCCTGGACCAATTGGGGTTGGGTAAACGCCCAACCATCGCGCAAGGCACACAGTGCCCTGCTTCCTGGATTAGCTAGGCCTGCAGGGGCTGTCGCTCGTCTCAGGTCGAACGGGGCCCTTTCTAAGCCCTACCGTCTACCGGGACGGTACCGGAGCAGTTGGGACGCTGCTCACACGCCGTAGACCATTCGGTGTAGGACGAACACCTTAACTCGGCCCTCTTGCCAGCATCTTGGCCATCAACCACTGCCACCACGAGTCCATACCCATTTTTGGCCGAGCAGAGGGGTCGCTACTCCCTCCGGGCTATAACTCGACCCGCCCGTGGTACCAGCCTAAGTCGCTGGTGGGACTATCGTGTGGATGTACGGCCACGTCACTACCGGCCCGGCGTCCTGCTAACCGAGCTCGGCAGACCCAGATGGGACTCACGTAAGCGGGGCTTACAGGGCGCCTACAAACCCTGAACTTTCCCCGACGGTCCCACCCTTGGCATCAGGATCGTGGGTGCGCTACTACCCAAGGCCCCTTGGAGAGAGTGAGGCTGCCTCTCTCCGCCGGCAACCTTCCTTGCGGTGTACATAGGGACTCACGTAGCGGGACGCTTGTCCCGACGGTCCCCCTGGCTGCGGGAACGTGGGTTTGCCAGCCCCCATAGGCTCGCAAAGCGAGCCCTCCCTGCGGGAAGTAGATAGGGACAAGTAGTATTGAGCGATTAGGGGCTCGACCGTTGGGCCGGCCACGCCATTCCCGGAGTATAGCACTCATACTGGCTTCGCTAGATGTTATTTATATCCTACTTTCTGACGTCCAATGCCCGGGGAACGGCGCGCATAGGTGGTCGGCGCGCGACTTGGAAAAACCCTGCCCTCTCCTTTCGGGTCAGTGGGCAAGTTGAACCTACCCTTTCGGGCGGCAGCTCGCTTAGCCGGCGCCGCGCGATGCGCGCATCGCGCAGCACCGTTACCAGCGGGGGCCACGGGGAGGCGGAGCTGCCAGCATATAGCTCGGTCCCAGCAGGTTGGCTTTGCAGCCGATTGTCCCTGCACCGTCACGGCACTCATTTGCGTGAGCGTCGCCTGCACTGACGGTCGCAGGTCTTATCTCCGGCTCGTGTTGGTTTTCTTGTCCTCTTATCCTTAGTTCTCTTCCTGTTCCCAGTGTTTTGTGTATTGTCCTGTCATGGGTCCTGTGTTTTCGTGCGTGTATCCCTTCTTCGCTGTTTTATCTTCTTCTTCTTCGCCTCCTTCCTGCTCCTCTACTATTGGGTGTCGCCGTCTTCTTCTTCGGAGAGTCCCTCTTCGTTGGTTTCTTCCTCTTGTTCCCGTCGTTGTACGGGCACGCACTGGGCCAGTCTTGGACTATGCCTTAGAGGCCGGCCTGCCTGCCCCTCCAGTTGCGTCGATCCTCTTCCTGGCAGTCGCCCTGGCTGCGTTGCGCCTCCCATTTCTCGTAGGGCGTTCCTTCTCTTCTCCTCCTTCGCTTGGAGTACTTTCCTTGCAAACTGACAGAAGTGGGGGTATACGTCTTTTGTTACGTACTCCCGCTTTTCTTCCGGCCAGCGCAGATCGAGTTCTCCCAGTGCATTTCGGAATTCCTGCCTTTCTTCATCGAAGATTGGACAGTCTTCTAAGATGTGATGGGCGGTTTCTATTTCGCCGCATTCACATGTGTCCAATTCGCTGAGGTTGAATGACTTGAGCTTACCGTTGAAATCCCCGTGGCCGCTAATGAACTGTGTCGTGTAGTGGTCGGGTCTCACCCAGCGGTTCTCCAGTCTGTCCTTGATGCTAGCAAAGTAGTCGAAGGTCGTCCTGCCCTTTGGCGTTGTTTGCCAGCGCTCTTGCCACTTATCTAACGCCTCGCCGACAATGGATTTCTCGTCGGGCGCTTCGTCGCGCCTCCTCTTCTTATTGTGGAGTCTTGCCCTGATTTCGACTAGGAGGTCAATAGGAATGACTCCTGCGATAACCTGCAGTGCCTCGGTTGACGTGGTTCTATAGGCCTTGGTCACTCGGAGGAGTGCCATCCTCTGTGACCTTATCAGCTTGCTCCTCGCTTTCCCTTTCAATAGGTCGCTCCAGCCGGCTGCGGCGTATGTGGTTATCGGCTCGTACAGCCCTCTGTACAGAGTACGCATGGCCGCGTGTCCGAGTCCCCATTTCGCCTTGGCCACCCTCGCGAGGCTGTTGAAGAGTTTTTGACACTTACCTGTTATTGCCTCCACGTGCTTGTTGACTTTTAGCCCTCCTTCGAGGTGCACTCCGAGGTATTTGATTGCCTGCTCCATCCTTATATTCCTGCCGCTAATCTTAATAATCGGTGGCCTCTCCGCGTCCAGCTT
The DNA here is from genome assembly GCF_024516045.1 of Bombus affinis. Taxonomy (NCBI): domain Eukaryota; kingdom Metazoa; phylum Arthropoda; class Insecta; order Hymenoptera; family Apidae; genus Bombus; species Bombus affinis. Next base: position 98,608 of record NW_026108830.1, read on the forward strand.
GCCTTTGACGAGCAGCATCTCCGTTTTCTGTGCCGATAACGTTAGCTTCTTCCTGGTGCACCAGGTAGAGACTCGGGTAACTACCTCCTGTCCCTTTTCCTGGAGCTCGTTCCTCGTGTTGCCGGCAATTAGAATCACGATGTCGTCCGCGTACGCGATGGGTTCGCACCCTGTCGCGTTTCCCGCTAGCTCAGCCAGCAGGTCATCAAATACGAGATTCCAGAAACTTGGTCCCAGTACCGATCCCTGCGGGCATCCTTTCGTGACGGGCTTGCTCACTGCTTCGTTTTTCCCAGCAATCTGTACGGTTCTTTCGGAGAAGTAGCTCCTTGTTAACCGGTACAGGTTGTCGGGGCATTCTCTTCTTTTGAGCTCGTGCAGCACGTTCGGCCACCAGACGTTGTCGAAGGCTCCTGATATATCGAGTGCTATTGCGAGGACGTACCTCTTCTCGCTCATTTGCTCGATTTTCTCGCGGAGCTTGATGATCGCGTCCACCGTCGATCTTCCGGGGCGAAAGCCATATTGTCTGTCGGAGGAGAGCGCGTGGTCGTGGAAGATAGGTGCCATCCTGGTGGCCATTAGCCTTTCTAGCAGCTTGCCTAGCATGGAGAGCAGACAGATTGGCCTGTAGGATTTCGGATTGCTTCTGTCCCGATCCGGTCCCTTGGGGATGGTGATAACATTTGCGACCTTCCACCGTTTGGGGAATATTCCCCAGGCGAGGCAGCCGTTCATGAGCCTTAGGAGCTCCTGGTGTATTCTTCCCCAGGCCCGTTGGATTATTTCGACCTCAATCAGGTCGGGGCCTGGGCACTTCCCCTTCCTCAGCCGTTTCACGGCGTCACTGAGTTCCTCGAAGCTGAATTCAGGGGTGTCTTCTACGTTGGGGGGGTTTGTCGAGTTCCGCCTTATTTCCTTCTGCTCCTCCGTTTCGGTGTCTTCCTCGTCGTCGGGTAGAAGTGCGGACAACATCGCTGCCGCGGTCGTTCGCCAGTTGGAGGTATATCCGAGCGGCGTCTTCAGCGTCGATGTTGTTTCCTCTCCTCTGAGTTTCCTTGCGACTGTTTTGTAAGCGATGCCCCAAGGTTCCCTGTTACCCTCTTTGGTGACGAAGTCCTGCCAGCTCTGGATTTTTGCTCTTGCCAGCATCCTCTTATACTCCTTTCGTGTTGACCTGTACCGCAGCTTCTCCTGCTCCCTCGTAGCGGGGTCCCTGGCCCCCTGATACCTTCTTCTCGCCTGGTAGGTGTTTCTCTTTGCTCTGGTGAGTTCGGGCGTCCACCAGGGTACTGACCTGTAGTACCATTTCTTCTTTGGGATGGCGGTGTCGCAGGCACCTATCAGGGTTGCCTGGAGTTGCCCGGCCATTCTTTCGACGTCCTCTGCCTGCTGGAGGGTTGTTTCTTTGAGTGCCTCCATTTTCTCTATGAGGGCACTCTGAAATACCTCCCAGTTGGCTTTTCGCATGTTATAGCGTCTTTCCTGAAGCTGCGGTGTGGTGCTTCTCGTCCCGAAGTCGAGGAGCGTCTCCAGTATCCGGTGGTCACTAGAGGTACCATCTTCGCGTATCCTCCAGCCCTTTACAAGGAGTATTGCCTCTGGGCTCGCCATCGTCACGTCTATGTTTGATCGCCCTCGAGTTGTTTCAAACGTGTGGGGTTGTCCTGGTTGATTCAGGACATGGAGACCGTACTGCGCTATGACTGCCTCTAGGGCCTCGCCTCTGTCGTCGGTGCTCCTGCTGCACCACAGCGGTGATTTTGCGTTCGCATCCAGGCCGATGATGATCCTCTTGCCTCTGAGACACCGTAGTACCTTCTCCAACTGTTGCACGCCGACCTCGATGTTTCCTGTCGGCGGAAAGTACAGGCTTGCCGCGTACACCTCTGTTTCCCCGTCGCTTATCTGCACGCAGGAACAGTGTGTTGTGCAGAGTTCGGCGACCTCGAGGGGCGTTAGGGTCTCTGATTTTATCCCTACGGCCGCCATTGGCGGGTTGTGCTTCGACCCTCTGCAGGCGATCGCGACTCCTGTGCCGAATCCGGGTATTTTCCCATCGACGCTGTATGGTTCTTGCATTAATATTATGTCATCCCCATCGGCGTCCATTTGCGTCCGGATCTCATAAGGAGTTGTTTTGGATCGCTGCATGTTGTGCTGCAGGATCCTTATTTCCCTTTTCCTCCCAAGTCCTCTTCTGTCCCTGCGTTGCTCTTTATACATACTGCGTCCTTGCTATTATTGCTTCCAAGGCTTTCGTATACATTGGGCATTTCGCGTTGGAAGCTGCGTGGTCGCCCTTCCTCCCTGCTCTCTTGCAGTTTACGCAGGTGGCGTGCCCATCCTTATCTTTGCATTCTTTAGTGCTGTGCCCACTTTCTGCACAGTGCGCGCAGATTTCGTAGTTAACGCGGCAATATTTTGCCACGTGTCCGTATCCTTGACACTTGTAGCAGCGACTAATTGCTATGTAATCTTTAACTTTGCAGGCATTCCATGAGAGGAAGATCTTACCTTTCAATAGTTTCTCCCTTACCTGGGGGGGCACTTCGATGACCCAGTTCGTCTCCTCTTGATCCTTTCTGCCGGTCCTGAAGCAGAACTTGATGGCTGCAACGTCGTCCTCATTTAGTCTTTCTTGGTTCTGCTTCCTCATGCAGGCCAGGATCTCCTTCTCTGGAATGTCCCTCGGGACGTCGTAGATGATCATCCTGGGGGGTCTCCGCTGCGGCGTGCTAGCTTTTAGTCCAGCCTCCTTTAGTTTCGAGTTCTCGGTGAACTCTTTTAGGCTCTCCGGCTTCGTCGTCTCAACGGCTAGGCCGTTTCCCTTTATTTTCCGGACGGCCGTAACTTGGATTCCTCTCTTGCGGGGATTCACTAGGGTGAACACCGCGTCAAGTGCTTCTTCGCTCGTTTGAATCTCGCCACCTTCTCTTTCCGGTCGAATTATGACCACATTTTTGGGCGGCTTGACCGCCGTCTGCTCGACCTTGTTGCTCGTTATCTTTACTTTTTCGGCGTATGTCGGCTCCCTCTGTTCCTGCTGCGTCGTTCTCAAGACGGCTGTTTCTAGCCGCCTGGTTGCTTTGTTGACGGCGTTCATTATCGCCGTTTCCTTATTCTTCTCATCTCCGGCACTCTGCTCTAGCCTGCCTGTCAGGTAGCTATTATGGAGCAGTAGCTCGTCAACAATGCCCCTCATTTCTTTGAAGTGCCGTAGGATTACTGCGGCGTGTTCCTTGTTTATTTTCCTGGCCGAGTCTAAGCAGAACGCCGTGACCTTCCTCTCTATGTCACTGGCCTGTGCCTTTATATCGGGCACTTGCCGCTTATCCTCCCCGGCCAATCTCTCCTCATCTCTGGGGGGGTTGTTTCTCCCCAGGCTTGCTCTCATCGTCTTCTCTGGTATCCTCGGGCTTGGAGTGGCCTCGTTCTTTTCCATCTGTTTCCTCAGGGGTTGGAGGACCACTCTGGCCTCTGCGCCTGGCGACGAGTGCCCTAGCGTCGGCATCACCGGCTCCTTGCCGCTTCTTGCGGCTGCCGCTGCGGCTGTTCGCTTCCCGGTGGCTATGTCCAGCGGCGTATTGAATCCCCCTCGCGGACTTTCAGTTGGCGCTTTGTTCCCGCGAGCACTCCCGCGCTGAGTCCGGCGGCGTGCTCTTCACTGTTCAAAACCCCTGGGTTTGAATTTGAATTTGCCGCCTAGCAGCGTGCTCTTGGTTCCCAAGATGCCCGGGCGGCGGCGCTTCGGTCGCTCGACCCAAGATGGCTGCCGCGCGTCCGCTAACCTATCCTCCCGCACGTGGCACTTTGTTTTGCTTTTCTCGCGCTTATTGCGGCAATTTCCACTAAACTTTCGGTGTGCACTATGTTTTTAGCACTCGCACTGTCTATTATTTTAGTTTTCGTGCCCGAGATCTTCGATTTTCGCGTTTTTGTCCGCCACGTGGCCTAACCTCACTTCGCGCACGCGGCACTTTCTTTTGTTTTTCCGCTCTTATTGCGGCAATTTTCACTAAACTTTCGGTTCGCACTATGTTTTTTAGCACTCGCACTTCCTATTATTTTAGTTTTCGTGCCCGAGATCTTCGATTTTCGCGTTTTTGTCCGCCACGTGGCCTAACCTCGCTTCGCACACGCGGCACTTTCTTTTGTTTTTTTCGCGCTTATTGCGGAAATTTCCACTAATATTTTTGCATGCACTTTATTTTAAGCACTAACTCTGCCTCTTAAATTATTTTTCGCTCCCGAGATCTTTGATTTTCGGTTTTTTCCTATCCGTCGCGTCCGCTAACCTCACTTTTCGCACGTGGCGATTTTCATTAGCTTTTTTCGCTCTGAATTCGGCGATCTCCACGATTCTTTTTAACTACGCGTTTTCCTCGGCACTCCCACTTTGCTTTAAATTAGTTTTTACGCCCGAACTTTTTAATTTGCCCGGTTTTTTCGTTTATAGACTGCGGAGCGACGTGCACGCGTCCGTCTCACTTGCCGCCATCTTGGAAACTAGTAGATAGGGACATATATACATATATGCAATTTTTGGTAACGGGTACTTTCCCAGACTTTTTGTCCATACAGTAACCCGGGTCCCCTGGACCAATTGGGGTTGGGTAAACGCCCAACCATCGCGCAAGGCACACAGTGCCCTGCTTCCTGGATTAGCTAGGCCTGCAGGGGCTGTCGCTCGTCTCAGGTCGAACGGGGCCCTTTCTAAGCCCTACCGTCTACCGGGACGGTACCGGAGCAGTTGGGACGCTGCTCACACGCCGTAGACCATTCGGTGTAGGACGAACACCTTAACTCGGCCCTCTTGCCAGCATCTTGGCCATCAACCACTGCCACCACGAGTCCATACCCATTTTTGGCCGAGCAGAGGGGTCGCTACTCCCTCCGGGCTATAACTCGACCCGCCCGTGGTACCAGCCTAAGTCGCTGGTGGGACTATCGTGTGGATGTACGGCCACGTCACTACCGGCCCGGCGTCCTGCTAACCGAGCTCGGCAGACCCAGATGGGACTCACGTAAGCGGGGCTTACAGGGCGCCTACAAACCCTGAACTTTCCCCGACGGTCCCACCCTTGGCATCAGGATCGTGGGTGCGCTACTACCCAAGGCCCCTTGGAGAGAGTGAGGCTGCCTCTCTCCGCCGGCAACCTTCCTTGCGGTGTACATAGGGACTCACGTAGCGGGACGCTTGTCCCGACGGTCCCCCTGGCTGCGGGAACGTGGGTTTGCCAGCCCCCATAGGCTCGCAAAGCGAGCCCTCCCTGCGGGAAGTAGATAGGGACAAGTAGTATTGAGCGATTAGGGGCTCGACCGTTGGGCCGGCCACGCCATTCCCGGAGTATAGCACTCATACTGGCTTCGCTAGATGTTATTTATATCCTACTTTCTGACGTCCAATGCCCGGGGAACGGCGCGCATAGGTGGTCGGCGCGCGACTTGGAAAAACCCTGCCCTCTCCTTTCGGGTCAGTGGGCAAGTTGAACCTACCCTTTCGGGCGGCAGCTCGCTTAGCCGGCGCCGCGCGATGCGCGCATCGCGCAGCACCGTTACCAGCGGGGGCCACGGGGAGGCGGAGCTGCCAGCATATAGCTCGGTCCCAGCAGGTTGGCTTTGCAGCCGATTGTCCCTGCACCGTCACGGCACTCATTTGCGTGAGCGTCGCCTGCACTGACGGTCGCAGGTCTTATCTCCGGCTCGTGTTGGTTTTCTTGTCCTCTTATCCTTAGTTCTCTTCCTGTTCCCAGTGTTTTGTGTATTGTCCTGTCATGGGTCCTGTGTTTTCGTGCGTGTATCCCTTCTTCGCTGTTTTATCTTCTTCTTCTTCGCCTCCTTCCTGCTCCTCTACTATTGGGTGTCGCCGTCTTCTTCTTCGGAGAGTCCCTCTTCGTTGGTTTCTTCCTCTTGTTCCCGTCGTTGTACGGGCACGCACTGGGCCAGTCTTGGACTATGCCTTAGAGGCCGGCCTGCCTGCCCCTCCAGTTGCGTCGATCCTCTTCCTGGCAGTCGCCCTGGCTGCGTTGCGCCTCCCATTTCTCGTAGGGCGTTCCTTCTCTTCTCCTCCTTCGCTTGGAGTACTTTCCTTGCAAACTGACAGAAGTGGGGGTATACGTCTTTTGTTACGTACTCCCGCTTTTCTTCCGGCCAGCGCAGATCGAGTTCTCCCAGTGCATTTCGGAATTCCTGCCTTTCTTCATCGAAGATTGGACAGTCTTCTAAGATGTGATGGGCGGTTTCTATTTCGCCGCATTCACATGTGTCCAATTCGCTGAGGTTGAATGACTTGAGCTTACCGTTGAAATCCCCGTGGCCGCTAATGAACTGTGTCGTGTAGTGGTCGGGTCTCACCCAGCGGTTCTCCAGTCTGTCCTTGATGCTAGCAAAGTAGTCGAAGGTCGTCCTGCCCTTTGGCGTTGTTTGCCAGCGCTCTTGCCACTTATCTAACGCCTCGCCGACAATGGATTTCTCGTCGGGCGCTTCGTCGCGCCTCCTCTTCTTATTGTGGAGTCTTGCCCTGATTTCGACTAGGAGGTCAATAGGAATGACTCCTGCGATAACCTGCAGTGCCTCGGTTGACGTGGTTCTATAGGCCTTGGTCACTCGGAGGAGTGCCATCCTCTGTGACCTTATCAGCTTGCTCCTCGCTTTCCCTTTCAATAGGTCGCTCCAGCCGGCTGCGGCGTATGTGGTTATCGGCTCGTACAGCCCTCTGTACAGAGTACGCATGGCCGCGTGTCCGAGTCCCCATTTCGCCTTGGCCACCCTCGCGAGGCTGTTGAAGAGTTTTTGACACTTACCTGTTATTGCCTCCACGTGCTTGTTGACTTTTAGCCCTCCTTCGAGGTGCACTCCGAGGTATTTGATTGCCTGCTCCATCCTTATATTCCTGCCGCTAATCTTAATAATCGGTGGCCTCTCCGCGTCCAGCTTGCCTTTGACGAGCAGCATCTCCGTTTTCTGTGCCGATAACGTTAGCTTCTTCCTGGTGCACCAGGTAGAGACTCGGGTAACTACCTCCTGTCCCTTTTCCTGGAGCTCGTTCCTCGTGTTGCCGGCAATTAGAATCACGATGTCGTCCGCGTACGCGATGGGTTCGCACCCTGTCGCGTTTCCCGCTAGCTCAGCCAGCAGGTCATCAAATACGAGATTCCAGAAACTTGGTCCCAGTACCGATCCCTGCGGGCATCCTTTCGTGACGGGCTTGCTCACTGCTTCGTTTTTCCCAGCAATCTGTACGGTTCTTTCGGAGAAGTAGCTCCTTGTTAACCGGTACAGGTTGTCGGGGCATTCTCTTCTTTTGAGCTCGTGCAGCACGTTCGGCCACCAGACGTTGTCGAAGGCTCCTGATATATCGAGTGCTATTGCGAGGACGTACCTCTTCTCGCTCATTTGCTCGATTTTCTCGCGGAGCTTGATGATCGCGTCCACCGTCGATCTTCCGGGGCGAAAGCCATATTGTCTGTCGGAGGAGAGCGCGTGGTCGTGGAAGATAGGTGCCATCCTGGTGGCCATTAGCCTTTCTAGCAGCTTGCCTAGCATGGAGAGCAGACAGATTGGCCTGTAGGATTTCGGATTGCTTCTGTCCCGATCCGGTCCCTTGGGGATGGTGATAACATTTGCGACCTTCCACCGTTTGGGGAATATTCCCCAGGCGAGGCAGCCGTTCATGAGCCTTAGGAGCTCCTGGTGTATTCTTCCCCAGGCCCGTTGGATTATTTCGACCTCAATCAGGTCGGGGCCTGGGCACTTCCCCTTCCTCAGCCGTTTCACGGCGTCACTGAGTTCCTCGAAGCTGAATTCAGGGGTGTCTTCTACGTTGGGGGGGTTTGTCGAGTTCCGCCTTATTTCCTTCTGCTCCTCCGTTTCGGTGTCTTCCTCGTCGTCGGGTAGAAGTGCGGACAACATCGCTGCCGCGGTCGTTCGCCAGTTGGAGGTATATCCGAGCGGCGTCTTCAGCGTCGATGTTGTTTCCTCTCCTCTGAGTTTCCTTGCGACTGTTTTGTAAGCGATGCCCCAAGGTTCCAGTAGATAGGGACATATACATACATACATATATGCAATTTTTGGTAACGGGTACTTTCCCAGACTTTTTGTCCATACAGTAACCCGGGTCCCCTGGACCAATTGGGGTTGGGTAAACGCCCAACCATCGCGCAAGGCACACAGTGCCCTGCTTCCTGGATTAGCTAGGCCTGCAGGGGCTGTCGCTCGTCTCAGGTCGAACGGGGCCCTTTCTAAGCCCTACCGTCTACCGGGACGGTACCGGAGCAGTTGGGACGCTGCTCACACGCCGTAGACCATTCGGTGTAGGACGAACACCTTAACTCGGCCCTCTTGCCAGCATCTTGGCCATCAACCACTGCCACCACGAGTCCATACCCATTTTTGGCCGAGCAGAGGGGTCGCTACTCCCTCCGGGCTATAACTCGACCCGCCCGTGGTACCAGCCTAAGTCGCTGGTGGGACTATCGTGTGGATGTACGGCCACGTCACTACCGGCCCGGCGTCCTGCTAACCGAGCTCGGCAGACCCAGATGGGACTCACGTAAGCGGGGCTTACAGGGCGCCTACAAACCCTGAACTTTCCCCGACGGTCCCACCCTTGGCATCAGGATCGTGGGTGCGCTACTACCCAAGGCCCCTTGGAGAGAGTGAGGCTGCCTCTCTCCGCCGGCAACCTTCCTTGCGGTGTACATAGGGACTCACGTAACGGGACGCTTGTCCCGACGGTCCCCCTGGCTGCGGGAACGTGGGTTTGCCAGCCCCCATAGGCTCGCAAAGCGAGCCCTCCCTGCGGGAAGTAGATAGGGACAGAGGGAATCTCGTTAATCCATTCATGCGCGTCACTAATTAGATGACGAGGCATTTGGCTACCTTAAGAGAG
>NW_026108830.1:112500-125000 GCF_024516045.1 Bombus affinis
GTTACCGTGATGGAGAACCACTCTCCGGTACGATCTAAAAGACGATTCAAGTAACTCTCAGATACGTAGTGATTGCCTCGTGCATTAACATTGAGTACAACTTAGACGCTGAGGAAAAGTAGAGTCTGTCATCCCCTTGACCGCGGATTCGTTAGTGAGCCTAGGATCATTGTCATTAGCTTCTCGAGTACCTAATTATCCTATTACTTGTCCAATTCCATCATAGTCATATTTGCACTAGTAAATATCTCCTCTATTGCATAATGATCACGTCTAGCGCCAATAGGGATTCGTTTCACGCCCTCAACCCTAACTCAAATCTTAACGCCGCCCCGACATCTGAAGTGGGATCAGTGCCGATTATAACAGTGCTAGAACTTACGATCATCGTGCTCAAGTCGCAAGTCGTGCGCAATTCAGTCGCTAGTGCAAATCGAGTGTGAGACCTAACAATTATCGCTACCACGTTTTAACCCTTAAAATCGCGTGCTCCGACTCCGCTGCATGGGGCGCAGCTGCCAACCTGATTATGGAAGGAAACTATAATTTCAATAACGAGTGGCGAGTCGACTTCTACGTACTGGAAGCACCAACGGATAGATCAAGTCATCTGGGTGAGTCGTTTCCATTTTACTCCGATTCGGGAGCCGAGCGTTCACTAATTAAAGTGTCCGCGGCCTCGAGATTTTCTGGCAAAGGAATGACTGACATATTAGTAATGCGAGGAGTAGGGAATACCTGTATTAAACATACGCCTCCCATTTGTTCATTGTGTGTATTAATGATTTTTACATCGAAGATAGTTTCTCATGTCCTTGCTGATAGTTATTTGAAATATGATGTCGCGATTAGTTGCGGAACTCTAAGTCTGGTTTTTGACGTAACATTACACAAAATAGCCTCGCTATGTGTAAAACAAAAATGATTGGTGTCTGTAATGAAACCACTGTAAACGAGATCGTCGTTAATGAAGTTGACGCTGATGTACATGGTAATAATAAAAGTCGATCAATTTCTCTTCTCGACAAATTCAAAGATTCATTCGTTATGGGTTTCCTACGTATTCGCGTAAATGCAGGCCGGTTAGAAATACGATTAACTGATCCTAACACCACCGTAGGAGGAAGTCCTCATAGACTTAGCGAGGAGGAGCGAAGAGCGGTACGTGAGAAAACAAGCGTTCTAATTAAAGCAAAAATTATAAGGCCTAGTAATTCGCCATTAGCGAGCCGTAACTCGTGAAGAAAAAAAAACGGCTCAGATAGATTACGAGTGGCTCCCCGAGATCTAAATCAAAGTATCGTCGCGGATCGGTACCCTTTACTCCTTATTGCGGATCAAGTCGCGAGATCGCAAGAGGCGAGATATTTTATTAGCCGGGACATGGCCAGCGGGTTTCACCAAATTTCTATTTATCCTAATCCAACGAAGTTTACAGCGTTCGTTACCCCGACAGACAATATGAGTAGATAACGATGCCGTTTGGACTGAAAAATTGCACCGTCCGTCTTTCGGAGGGTCATTCGCAAGGCCTTAGGTGACCTCGCTCATTCGTATGTTGTTATTTATTTCAATGACGTCCTAATTATTGCCAACTCGATAGATCGAGCTTTGGAAAGATTGAACACCGTATTAGATACCCTCGTAAAAGCCGGATTCTCTTTTAATTTTGCGAAACGTTCTTTTCTAAAGACATCGGTGCTCCATTTGCGATATGTAATTCATAACGGAGAAGTTCGTCCTAACCCGGGTAAAATACACACCTTAAGTTCTTCACCTGTGCCAACGACCGTTACACAACTCAGGCAGTTCATAGGGTTAGCTCCGTACTTCCGAAAATTCATCCCTAAATTCTCACAGACGATGAAATCCCTGTATGCGCTCATCTCAGATAACAGAAATATAACTTGGACAGATAGACACGAGAAAATAAGACAACAGGTAGTTTCCGCCCTGACCGACGCGCCGGTGCTAACGATATTCAACCCCAATTACCCGATAGAACTACATACTGACGCTAGCTCGGAGAGTTACGGGGTGATTTTGACGCATCAAGCCGAAGGTAAGAACAAGGTAATAGGGTATTACAGTAAAAGAACCAGCCCCGCGGAATCCAGATATCACTCCTATGAACACAATACATTAGCTATCGTAAACGCCATAAAACATTTCTGTCACTATCTATAGGGACGGGAATTTCTTGTCGTCACGGATCGCAACTCGTTGAAAGCATCGAGTAATAAAGTACATTTAAATGACAGGGACCATAGGTGATGGGCTTACTTGCAGACTTTTATTTTTGACATTATGTATCGGGAAAGTAAACGGACGGCTCACAAATTTCTTGTCGCGAAACCCCACAGGCGTTGACCCTATTAAATTCGACAAAATCAAAGAGAAAATAGTTGACTGGCCGAAATTTCGGAAGATTGGCTATTAGCGGGACAACGTTGTGATTCTCAAACCTTGGAAATCGTCAAGGGATTGCAAAACGATGGACTCGCGGAAGACATCGCGAATACATACGAATTACGGTTCGGTACTCTGCACCGTAGGATACAAAGAAAAGGCAGGATTCTCTGTGTACCTACAGTCCCAAGATGTTTTAGATAGTCTGTTATTAACCATGTGTACCAGTCAGTTATGCACTTAGGTTGGGAGAAAACGCTGGAGAAACTATACGAGTATTACTGGTTCGAAGGGATGGCGAAGTACGTTCGCCGATTCATTGAGAACTGTCATGCTTGTCATGTTTCGAAAGCTAGTTTAGGTAAGATACAAGCCGAACTGCATTCTATACCTAAGACCAGCATACCCTGGCATACGGTCCACATGGACATAACAGGCAAGTTGAGTGGTAAAAGCAATTCAAAGGAGTACGTCATTGTTTTGATCGACGTCTTCACTAAATTCGTATACCTGCATCATACTCGTAAGATAGATTCCCTTAACACCATTAAAGCGCTTAAATCCGCTATATTTTTATTCGGGAGTCCCTGCCGGATAATAGCAGATCGGGGGAAGATGTTTTAAGGGTAAAAGAATTTCGAGAATTCTGCGAAAGCAAACGAATTAAAGTTCACTTGATAGCGATCGGTGCTAGTAGGGCCAATGGACAGGTAGAGCGTGTTATGGGTACATTGGAAAATATGTTCACGGTAGTAGAGACGACCGGGCGGCCGTGGCAAGACGCGATTGGGGAAATACAGTTGGCTTTGAATTGCACCACCAACCGCGTGACAAACTCGAGCTCATTAGAACTACTAATAGGTAGAACGGCAAGACTTCACGATCTGTTGTTACCCGATAACATCAAAAGTATCGATATCTCCAATATAAGACGACAGGCAATAAAGTGGATGGAAACTAGTGCTAGGTATGATGAGGATGGATTTGACAAAGCTAAAGCTTAAGCGGTTAGGTTTAATCTCGGTGATTTCGTATTACGCAAGAATGAGGAAAGGAATCAAACCAAACTAGATCCAAAATTTAGAGGTCCATTTGTAATAGCAGAAGTCTTGGAAGGGGACAGGTATATCTTAAGGACATTAGACGGTAAGCGACCGTACAAGTACAGTCACGACAGGTTAAGGAAAATGCCAGATGGTTGCACCCCTGCCGAGTTGGATGTCTGTAGTGAAGGCAATAACAGTGACCATGACGATATGAGCACTTCGACCTCGGAAGATCAGTAGCACTATGCCAGTAACACCCGGCAGAGCGAGTTCGCACGTGTTTCGGGGAAATAATGTGATAAAGCTCAGAGAGAACGTGTGATGTAGTTCAAACGCTTTTGTGGTAATAGTGTGATGAGGCTCAGTGAGAACATGCAATGTGACTCGTATGCATCTCGGGGCGACAGTGTGATGAGGCTCAGTGAGAACATGCGATGTGACTCGTATGCATCTCGGGGCGACAGTGTGATGAGGCTCAGTGAGAACATGCGATGTGACTCGCATGCATCTCGGGGCGACAGTGTGATGAGGCTCAGTGAGAACATGCGATGTGACTCGTATGCATCTCGGGGCGACAGTGTGATGAGGCTCAGTGAGAACATGCGATGTGACTCGCATGCATCTCGGGGCGACAGTATGATAAGGCTCAGTGAGAACATGCGATGTGATTCGCATGCATCTCGGGGCGACAGTATGATAAGGCTCAGTGAGAACATGCGGTGTGGTTCGCATGCATCTCGGGGCGACAGTATGATAAGGGCTCAGTGAGAACATGCGGTGTGGTTCGTATGCATCTCGGGGCAACAATATGGTAAAGCTCGGTGAAACCGTGGAACAAAGCTCTATGTGCTCACACGATCTAGAAGACCGAGATCCTTTGGAGTGCGAAATCGAAAATGGTCCATCATGCCGATACGATCCGACTAATAACCTGCAGAATGCAACTATCACCTTGAGTACTAACTATAACGCTACTAATTTTCATTATCTTTTATTTCTTTGCTGCCAAACCCCCGAACAGGATTTGTTGCTACACTGGACCCTTGCCTTATTCGAACATCTAGTTAAATTGTGAATAATGTCAATTGTATCGAGTCTAATGTTAGGAAACTCAATATTTTAGTTACACACGAGGACGTGTGATAGTCAGAATGGCCGTGTCGGAGATGAAAGAATACTGGAACCTTCCCTTCGGAACTTTGGGAAGACCCCTAGTATTGTAATTTAGATTTCACCATAGCCGAATTAAGAAACTGTTGTCATTCGATTCGACTGTACTTATTTGAGATTTATGATAGTGAGCTCGGGCTCGAGGCGACAACCAGTCGCCGAACGTAGTCGCGGTCAAGGGATGAACGTTTTGTCTAACAAAGGCATGAAGTAACCCTATAGCTCTCCTTAAAAGAAATACTTAGGACGGGGCACGACGGTAAGCATTTCAACGATTTCTGTCCCGTGGCTCGCCACACGCAGACTCTATTCTTTGAGTAAGATGATTACCAGATGTCGACGCGTCTCCACAGTACATGTTCAGCTAGCCCGAGGACCTGCTATAAATCTTAAGGTCTGTTTAACTAAAGTCCTTCAAACCGACAAACAGTCCTCGTCCCAGCTACGAGAAAATAGGAGAAATCTATTTTTCTCACCAACGACGCTTCCTCTTCTCGAACTTTCTCCTAAGGGCGGCTAGCACCCTTCCCTAACCACCAACATGGAAATTGACCAATTAACAGTAACGCCAATTTCCCTCACTTTCCGAATGAAGGCTTTTCTCCACGAATCCGATGATTTCGTGCCCTTGGGCACACCCATCATAGTTTTCCTCGACAGCGTTACCGTGATGGAGAACCACTCTCCGGTACGATCTAAAAGACGATTCAAGTAACTCTCAGATACGTAGTGATTGCCTCGTGCATTAACATTGAGTACAACTTAGACGCTGAGGAAAAGTAGAGTCTGTCATCCCCTTGACCGCGGATTCGTTAGTGAGCCTAGGATCATTGTCATTAGCTTCTCGAGTACCTAATTATCCTATTACTTGTCCAATTCCATCATAGTCATATTTGCACTAGTAAATATCTCCTCTATTGCATAATGATCACGTCTAGCGCCAATAGGGATTCGTTTCACGCCCTCAACCCTAACTCAAATCTTAACGCCGCCCCGACATATATATATATATATATATATAATATATTCGATAACCGACACGAAGCGGTGCATAAGCGGGCGGTCGTACGAAAGGACGACTCACGACGCCGCTAGCACTCACGCAGGTCCGTGACGGTTCTCTCCGCTCTTATTCGTATCCTTCTTCGTGCGCTTCCTCCGACTCTGAAACGTTCTACGTATCGTAAGAACGACGGCGGGTTGTCGAAGGCACCAAGGGACAGAGAGAGACAGAGGTAGAGTTTCGTAGTGTCTCCCGTGAACACGATAGTTTATATATCGAGCATGCGTACGAATTGCACGGCCTCGACACGACCGCGACGAACGCCGACGAGCGTCCAACAATCGCTCGTACGTCGCGTACGTTCTCTCGCGTCCGCTCTTGTTCGTATCCTTCTTCGTGCGCTTCCTCCGACTCTGAAACGTTCTACGTATCGTAAGAACGACGGCGGGTTGTCGAAGGCACCAAGGGACAGAGAGAGACAGATAGAGAGGAACGACACGCAACGCAAGCAGTCTTAGGTTTACGTGAGCAACCCTCAGCCAGGCGTGGTCCAGGAATTGTATCCGTGGACCGCAATGTGCGTTCGAAATGTCGATGTTCATGTGTCCTGCAGTTCACACGTTGACGCGCAATTAGCTGCGTTCTTCATCGACCCACGAGCCAAGTGATCCACCGTTCAGGGTAATCTTTTCATATATTTTTTAAAACTCTTGTACTCCATGTACTCTTAATACTCGGTTCGAGCGAAGCCGAGATCCGACACGACCGACCAACGGGAATCGGACGCGCAGAAGTCGCCGGAAGATCGACGACACGAAAACGTTCGAAAATGAAATCCGACGAACGCGCGAAGATACGCGCGTCCGCCGGCCGGGCGAAAAGTACATTATGATATATAACAACCATCGAGATCGAAGCTCCGTTCGTCAGGAAACGACGGGGATATAACACCCGATTCTGAATCCTCTGTGCAGCACACGATCTCGCGAAGAAATACGCACGGTGGCTAGCCCATATATATGTGTGTGTGTGTATATATAATACGATATGCATTCCTCTCGTCCAATTATTCAAGAAAAAGAGCGTGCGCCTCCATCGTTCGGGTGATGTAAAGATTCGATGGGACTCGCGCGACCCTCGGCCTCGAGCGGTCTTTCCTCCCAATATCCAGAAGCCGAGCTTTGAAAAAACTCTAGCGACGGCACGGGTGTCCGACTCACGACATCGAGGCTTCGAAGTCGGCGATCTCCTCCGAACGGATGGCGATCGCGACGACTCAAAGCGTGAAAAATCGACGAAAGAGAACACATCTCCGTTCAGGTGATTGTTTTTTTAAAAAATAAAAAAATTCGATGGGACTCGCATCCATCTACCTCGCGCGGTCTTTCTTCCCAATATCCAGAAGCCGAGCTTTGAAAAAACTTCAGCGACGGCACGGGTGTCCGACTCACGACAACGAGGATAGACAGCCTGCGGTCCCCTCTGAACGGGTTATATGCGACGAACTAGACGAAACTTTAGTCGTTCAGGTGGTATAAAAAAAAAAAAATTCGATGGGACGCACGCGCAGCCGTCGTCCTCGAGCGGTCTTTCTTCCCAATATCCAGAAGCCGAGCTTTGAAAAAACTCTAGCGACGGCACGGGTGTCCGACTCACGACATCGAGGGTAGACAGCCTGCGGTCCCCTCTGAACCAACTTCGGCTAGACTAGTTACGAATCGTTGCTACGCATCGTCATCATAGTCATCGTCATCATTATCATTATCATAGCGGGCCAACATCCACGCAATGCGTTTTCGTTCTAGGTTACCCGATCCACGAGTATGTTACAAGTGGTTTCGTTATTTCGAACAAAACGACATACGAAGAACACACGCCCTATGGGTAGGAAGCACGTTTCGAGAACGACCGAGAGCGGTGAAAGAGACGAGAGGTCGACGCGCATAAGGTATCCATGGATCTTCGAAGAGAACCTTCGAAGATATGTCGGTATCCTTTCTACATGCGCGACTCGCTACTCGTACTTTCGCTCTCGTCGACTCGTTTTAGTCGCTTCGTTCGATCCCAAAGAGGAGTCTTCGATGTCCCGTTGCTAGGAGGAGAGCAAACGCAACACAGACCACGAAACATAGAAGAGAATAGGCGAGCATGATCTCTCCGACACGAGGCACTTTAGAGATTTTGTTATTCGTTTGTACGGTCTCCACGACGCAAAAAAAAAGTACGAGATCGTGGCGGCGGGTCTTTCTGTATACGGCCTCACGCAAGCGCCTCGATCTCATTTCTCTTTACGGGTGGTTTCCATTCGTAATTTTTCGTTCGATATTCGTGTCAAAGTTTAATTTTCGAAAGCTCAAGTTCCCATTTATAGTTTTATTATAAAATCATAATATTCGCAGACGGCGGGTCTTTCTGTGTACGACCTCACGCAGGCGCCTCGAATTCGTATATATTTTGTTATTCGCAGGCGGCGGGTCTTTCTGTGTACGACCTCACGCAGGCGCCTCGAATTCGTTTATGTATGTATATATATATATATATATATATATATATATATATATGTATGTATCTCTTCATCCCGATGATCGAGAGAGAGTGCCACCTTCTCTTCATATAGTTTCGTAGCTGAAGGGTCGTCTCCTCCTTATGTCTTTTCATCATTTTGCCAACGGAGTAAGCCACGCTCCGGGCGAATTTAACTGTTCTTTGTTAAAGTATATAGCTTGTTGATACGTCGTATATACTTTGGTTCGTCGATATAGGAGGAGTACGGCTCCTTACCGACTTATACAGTTTCGTATTTTTCAAGTGTTCAAGTCAAATTCTTTAAGTTTTTGTGTTATATCGTTAATGATCCTTCCGCAGGTTCACCTACGGAAACCTTGTTACGACTTTTACTTCCTCTAAATGATCAAGTTTGGTCATCTTCCCGGTAACATCGGCAATGCTTATCACATTGGCCGCGCACCAGTCCGAAGACCTCACTAAATCATTCAATCGGTAGTAGCGACGGGCGGTGTGTACAAAGGGCAGGGACGTAATCAACGCGAGCTTATGACTCGCGCTTACTGGGAATTCCTCGTTCATGGGGAATAATTGCAAGCCCCAATCCCTAGCACGAAGGAGGTTCAGCGGGTTACCCGGGCCTTTCGGCCAGGGAAAACACGCTGATTCCTTCAGTGTAGCGCGCGTGCGGCCCAGAACATCTAAGGGCATCACAGACCTGTTATTGCTCAATCTCGTGCGGCTAGAAGCCGCCTGTTCCTCTAAGAAGATTTGTTTGTACGTTGGTAGTAAAAACCCACCGACCGAAGCCGGGGGCCTTCGAGATACCATAAGTTACGTCTATTTAGCAGGCTAGAGTCTCGTTCGTTATCGGAATTAACCAGACAAATCGCTCCACCAACTAAGAACGGCCATGCACCACCACCCACCGAATCAAGAAAGAGCTATCAATCTGTCAATCCTTCCGGTGTCCGGGCCTGGTGAGGTTTCCCGTGTTGAGTCAAATTAAGCCGCAGGCTCCACTCCTGGTGGTGCCCTTGCGTCAATTCCTTTAAGTTTCAGCTTTGCAACCATACTTCCCCCGGAACCCAAAAGCTTTGGTTTCCCGGAAGCTGCCCGCCGAGTCATCGGAGGAACTTCGGCGGATCGCTGGCTGGCATCGTTTATGGTTAGAACTAGGGCGGTATCTGATCGCCTTCGAACCTCTAACTTTCGTTCTTGATTAATGAAAACATTTTTGGCAAATGCTTTCGCTTCTGTCCGTCTTGCGACGATCCAAGAATTTCACCTCTAACGTCGCAATACGAATGCCCCCATCTGTCCCTATTAATCATTACCTCGGGGCTCCGAAAACCAACAAAATAGAACCGAGGTCCTATTCCATTATTCCATGCACACAGTATTCAGGCGAAGGTAGCCTGCTTTAAGCACTCTAATTTGTTCAAAGTAAACGTATCGGCCCACCTCGACACTCAGTGAAGAGCACCGCGATGGGATATTAGTTGGACCGCCCGCGAGGAGCTAAGCCCACCGATAGGACGTACCACATAATGCCAGTTAAACACCGCGAGCGGTGAACCGACACTGTGACACACAGATTCAACTACGAGCTTTTTAACCGCAACAACTTTAATATACGCTATTGGAGCTGGAATTACCGCGGCTGCTGGCACCAGACTTGCCCTCCAATTGGTCCTCGTTAAAGGATTTAAAGTGTACTCATTCCGATTACGGGGCCTCGGATGAGTCCCGTATCGTTATTTTTCGTCACTACCTCCCCGTGCCGGGAGTGGGTAATTTGCGCGCCTGCTGCCTTCCTTGGATGTGGTAGCTGTTTCTCAGGCTCCCTCTCCGGAATCGAACCCTGATTCCCCGTTACCCGTTACAACCATGGTAGGCGCAGAACCTACCATCGACAGTTGATAAGGCAGACATTTGAAAGATGCGTCGCCGGTGCTAGATGACCATGCGATCAGCACAAAGTTATTCAGAGTCACCAAAACAAACGATGGACGGACAGACGAGCCATCCGCCACCGATTGGTTTTGATCTAATAAAAGCATTCCTACCATCTCTGGTCGGAATCTGTTTGCATGTATTAGCTCTAGAATTACCACAGTTATCCAAGTAAATGTAGGTATGATCTAAGAAACCATAACTGATTTAATGAGCCATTCGCGGTTTCACCTTAATGCGGCATGTACTGAGACATGCATGGCTTAATCTTTGAGACAAGCATATGACTACTGGCAGGATCAACCAGGGATCTTATAATATATTCCCAAAAACCAGCATTTTCGTTTAAAAGTTCTCTCTGTGTCGTAGGTGGGACGTAAGCACCGTACGACGAGACTTTTCATTTTATATATATATGTAATATGACTTAGAGAGCAACGTTCCATGGTTCAGTAACAACGTCACTCAGCCACTTTAATTCTCCTCCTCTCTCACCATCATATATCGATACAAAGATTCATACTTCACAGAATTATTTCTGTTTGTAACTTTTCTCCTCCAACTTCTCTCGTAGAATATAACTTAGCGGTAAAGCACGTATACGCATGCTGGACATACCGTAAGAATATTCTTTTATAAGCTTCAACACCTCTGTAGAGACGCGTTACCAGAAGATAACGCACTCTACAGAACGCCAAAAGGACCATCGTGCAGCTACAAATAGCTTACAACCGATGGTCTCTGCAAGAATGGCTACTCCGTAAGTACAAGCACACACGCATCCAACTTTTGTCAAATACGTGCACACAGGTCACCAGCTTCCCGACTAAGGGGAAGCTTGCCACGTTAACGGTCATTACGTCCTAGACTTCGACCCGCGGCGCAGCAGTGTAGAGAAAAAACCAGTACGAGAACGGAGGAACAGTCGAGAAATAGCGTAAAATACACTAAGACTCGAGGAGCGGTGACTGAATTCTCAACCGAGGCCGTAGAATAGCCACGCGCCCAGCGCTGTTCCGACCGAACCGTCCGGCTCGACGCTTCTCTTATAGATACCAAGGGGCCGGCCGGAAGGCCGGCGCCGGTCGGGCTAGCGGCCGCGCGCTTATGGTGCAAAACCTCCGTAGCAACGTACCGTTCGGAAGGGACGCTGGAACTTAGTCGCTCGCACGTTCAATAACTACTATATAAAGGCGATATCCAACCATCGAAATATTTTACCACAAGCATTATTAACATATTATAAATGCATTTTTACCAAAAAATTAATTTTTTTTTCACCGAAAAATTGCATCAGTAAACATACAGTTTTATCGACTATGGACAAAAAATAACTTTATAATCGATTAAAACACGTTAAAATAACACGAAATATGTAAAAAAATATATACCTTGTAACATTAATTAACGAAAAAATTGCAAAAATATCCCAGTCGTATCAGTCCGACGGAAGCTAATTTTTCAAAAAATTCGACAAAAATGTTTAATCCGATTGTATTTAATAGAGATATAACGATCCCTGTCAAAAAAATTATACCTTATAACGCTTTTTAACGAAATAACTCGAAATAACCATTTCGGACTTTTCGCACCGGCCGAACTTCTTCAAAGTCCCAACGTCCCGTCGCATAGTTCCGTTTCTAGAAAACGTTCCAGCGACCAAATAAACGCTTAATCCCGACGTAAAACGTCGAGATACGTCCATTTGTGCAAAAATATTCCTACCTTGTAACACTTTTAAGCGAGATAACTCGAAAAAACGTGTTCGATACGGAAATTTTTCAAAGTCCCAACGAAAAAATCGAAACTTTGTAGAAGGTCTTGGGGACGACATAAACGCTTAATCCCGACGTAAAACGTCGAGATACGTCGATTTATGCAAAAATATTCCTACCTTGTAACACTTTTAAGCGAGATAACTCGAAAAAACCTTTTCGGTCTTTTCGCACCGGCCGAACTTCTTCAAAGTCCCAACGTCCCGTCGCATAGTTCCGTTTCTAGAAAACGTTCCAGCGACCAAATAAACGCTTAATCCCGACGTAAAACGTCGAGATACGTCCATTTATGCAAAAATATTCCTACCTTGTAACACTTTTAAGCGAGATAACTCGAAAAAACCTTTTCGGTCTTTTCGCACCGGCCGAACTTCTTCAAAGTCCCAACGTCCCGTCGCATAGTTCCGTTTCTAGAAAACGTTCCAGCGACCAAATAAACGCTTAATCCCGACGTAAAACGTCGAGATACGTCCATTTATGCAAAAATATTCCTACCTTGTAACACTTTTAAGCGAGATAACTCGAAAAAACCTTTTCGGTTTTTCGCACCGGCCGAACTTCTTCAAAGTCCCAACGTCCCGTCGCATAGTTCCGTTTCTAGAAAACGTTCCACCGACCAAATAAACGCTTAATCCC
>NW_026108830.1:130000-140000 GCF_024516045.1 Bombus affinis
TCGAAGGGCATCGATGAGTCTCGATGGCTTGAGCAGACTATGGTCCTCAAGCCACAAGTTGCCAGTATGGTTTTTAATGAAATCAGGGACGCCTTGTCCCTGGCATTTTAGATCAGCCCATTGGCTGATATGCTCTTTCCTTAAACGTTTGCGAGCTTTCTCAATATCCTCCAAGGAGGCTGGCCAATTGATCCGCAAGGAGTTGGCCGTTTGCTTTAGCTTTTTATTGGCTGCTTCGTCGATAAGGCCAGCGACTGCTGGATCGATCGAGTTAGCGATCTTTATTGCACTTTTTAGGATACCGAGTTTGATTATGTGTTCAAATCTCGGTATTCCCAATCCTCCACAGGCCTTTGGAGTGTAAAAGAAGCCTGTGGCAGTGGAAGGCATGAGGTGTAGAATAATTTTAATTTCCTGTCTGACCTCGCTGTCTAGTAGTTTGAGCACGGTATCACTTGGCGGACTTACAAGTAGATGGTAAATATAGCGAGGGAAGATGTATTTAGTTAGAAGTTCCAGCTTCTGGCCCGGCTTAAGGGAGAGTTTCCTCACCCTTTTCACCACGCTCAGAAGTTCTGGAACAATAACACCACAATGGACGCCTTTCCAGGGACCGATTTTGGCGCCCAGGTATTTGAAAGCCTCATCGGGATCTACATTGGGCATTGATTGATTCCCGAATTTAAGTCCTGGTTCTTTAATGAACCAGGTATCTTTTTTGGCCACAACCTCGAAGGTTTGGCATTTTTCAATTGAGAGATTCATTTGGAGGCTTAACAAATAGTCGGCAAGGATGTCTACTTGGTGTTGCGCTTCCCTCGCGTCCGCTCCAAGTAATACAATATCGTCAGCGAAGGCCAGAACTGAGACTTTTCGATTCTGACTAATATTGATTCCACTAGTTTGTGTCTCAATTTCATCCAGCAGTGGCTCTAGGCATAAATTAAAAAGTAAGGGCGATAGGGGGTCGCCTTGCTTAACTCCTCGGCGGATCATGATCTCGATCCCGCCATCTTTAGTTTTAATAGTAGTTTTGATATTATTATACATTTCGTCAATTAAGTCGACGATAGGGGCGGGCACACCCTTTTTTGCCAGACAAGGTTTTAAGGCTACATGAGGCACTGTATCGAAAGCTTTTGAGATATCCACAATAGTGAATATCCCACCGCTATTTATTTTGCTATAGTTTAGGGCTGAATTAAACAATTCGATATTAATTTTACATCCGTTTTCGGATGTAAAGCCCTTTTGTCTCATATTCAATACAGCGCCTTTTCTTATCCTCCCGTCGATAATGGAGGAGAAGATTCGGCCTAAAATCGGACTAATAGTAATGGGTCTCCAGTTCTCGACCGAGCTGCTTGGCTTATTTAATTTAGGAATGAGAGTTGTTCTATTCTCCTTCCATACGGAGGGAAAATAAGAGTAATATAATAGTATATTGTAAATTTTTGCCATTATGATAGGCAGGCCGGGGATGGTTAAATGATCACTTTGCAATCCATCCGGTCCTGCTGCAGCTTTCTTTCTAATTTTGCCGATTCTCTCCCCCACATCCTCAGCCGTTATCGGCGGGAAGATCTCGGATAGGGATAGTTTGGGGGCCCTCGTAACTGGAATCGGGACATATGTGGTACCCACTTGTCCCCACAGCTTATCGTAAAGCCCCCTCACTTCCTCAGATCCGGGAGGTTGCCTGGCTGGTTCGAGATATGCCTGATCATTATTGACCACGGCATCAGCCAGTCTCCTTGGGCACTCATGGAATAACTCCTGGCAAAGAGCGTATGAGAATCGCTTCCTGGAGTTTCTATTGTTTCTTTTAGAATTTTTGGCTGCTCTTGGTCTTTTAGTTTTCTTTTTATCCAGTTGGTTTTTAACTTTATTTATAAGCTCGTATAGAGCTGTGCGTATAAAGTGATCGAGTCTCTCCGTTAGGGATTCTCGATCATCTTGGTACTCATCCCAGATTGACATCAACCGACTGTAAACCTCCTTTAAAATAGGGGGCACCTCGGTTGGCTTACTAATTTCATCTTTAAGTAAGAGCTTCCACTCTTGGGCAAGCTCGCTCTCGTTGCGGCCTACAGGCGAGCCAAAGCTGGCATTGCCTGAACTAACGAGATCGCACCCTCCCTCTGTTGCCAGTGAGGTAGCATCTTGGGGGCTTTCCTCACCAATTAAATTTAATTTTTTTCTTTGATACTTTATTTGGTCGATCGTTTTTGTGGTGAGGAATTTGCTAATTTCTTTATTGGGATGTTTATGGTTTTTAAATATTTCCCAAAGCCCCTTCAAGCGTGCTACCTCTTCTACTTTCCAAGTTTTTGTATTTTCTTCTGGGGGGTCCGCTCCCCTTCTTTTAATATTTCTAACGGCAGGGTGCGCATGCCGTTCGTGGGTGGATAGCCCTCTGCGCGATCCAAAGCTCATGGGACAGGCCTCGCACTGAAACTCTCCTGTCATGGAGGCCTGGCTGCTAGCGCCACCACACTTAGGTATGTGGCATCTAGCCCCATGAAGCTTTGGGAAGCATTTCGCGCAGTTAATACAAGACCAAAAGATCGGGGCATCCGGGTGGTGTTGTGTTAAATGCCTATCCAGATCCGACAGATTTAGGAAGAAAAGGTTAATTTCCCTTTTCTCACATACTGGACAGGTAACCCGATTGCCCACGAGCGGCACAGTGATTAAACTCATAGCCGGGGACGTAGCTTGGTCGTTATCCGTAGTCCCCTCTGAAGCGGATAAATCCGCCACAGCGCCTCCGGGACTGAGAGGCGCTGCGTCCGAGGCACTATTCATGTTAACATCGAATTTTATAATAAATTTTGAAATCGATATAGTGTTCCAATTGTAAGCCAAATCGTTGTCCTTGGTCGTTCCGGTCGTCAACTGAGTGAAGGAACGAGTTCCAAGTTTACTTTACTATGGGCTCCATTATTCACGGCTCCAAATAGCCGTTACGGAGGACCGTTTAAGATGTTGTCTTTCGCTCCTTCATCGCCACACTCCGTTTAGCCATGCGCCGCCACATCCGGGGGAGTACACCCCTCGCTGATGTGGACATGCGCATGTTACCGGCGGTACCCCGAGGAGGTAGGAGTGTGACTTGGGCAGGCAAGACCAAAATCCTGCCAGTCCCCGAGTAACTATTGACTTAAGAGAGTCATAGTTACTCCCGCCGTTTACCCGCGCTTTTTTGAATTTCTTCACGTTGACATTCAGAGCACTGGGCAGAAATCACATTGCGTCAACACCCTTGGGGGCCATCGCAATGCTTTGTTTTAATTAGACAGTCGGATTCCCCTAGTCCGTGCCAGTTCTGAGCTGAGCGTTGAATGGCGGCCGAAGAGAACGACCGCGACGGTAAAACCGCCACGGAAGCCTCGCAGCAAGGAAGATCCGCGGGAGGCCAAGGCACGGGACCGAGCTCGGATCCGGGGTGCGCGACGATATCCCCCCCGAGAGAGAGATACGCCGCGTCCCGTTCAGCTCGCCCAGGCCCGGCACGTCAGCCAAACCCGCTTCCCGACCAAGCCCGACACGCCCCGCTCCTCAGAGCCAATCCTTATTCCGAAGTTACGGATCCAATTTGCCGACTTCCCTTACCTACATTAATCTATCGACTAGAGGCTCTTTACCTTGGAGACCTGCTGCGGATATGGGTACGAACCGGCGCGACACCTCCACGTGGCCCTCTCCTGGATTTTCAAGGTCCGAGGGGAAGATCCGGACACCGCCGCAACTGCGGTGCTCTTCGCGTTCCAAACCCTATCTCCCTGCTAGAGGTTTCCAGGGAACTCGAACGCTTATACAGAAAAGAAAACTCTTCCCGGATCTCCCGACGGCGTCTCCAGGTCATTTTGGGTTACCCCGACGAACACTCTTACGAGGGCCCGAATGGTATGCGGTTCCGCTGCCGGGTTCCGGAATAGGAACCGGATTCCCTTTCGCCCAATGGGTGTGTTTCTTTCGCTCAATTTTTATTTGTTTGTTGCAATTTGTATGATCTTAGGACACCTCATCTGCATAGGATTTCTCTTAGGGCTTAGGATCGACTGACTCGTGTGCAACGGCTGTTCACACGAAACCCTTCTCCACGTCAGTCCTCCAGGGCCTCGCTGGAGTATTTGCTACTACCACCAAGATCTGCACCGACGGCGGCTCCAGGCAGGCTCACGCCCAGACCCTTCTGCGCACACCGCCGCGACCCTCCTACTCGTCAGAGCTTCATGAAGGACGGTCCCGAACCCACGAGGGGAAAACGAGACTCGCGTGCCTTCCCACTTGCCACTGACGGC
Organism: Bombus affinis; assembly: GCF_024516045.1. Classification (NCBI taxonomy): domain Eukaryota; kingdom Metazoa; phylum Arthropoda; class Insecta; order Hymenoptera; family Apidae; genus Bombus; species Bombus affinis. The sequence goes on from NW_026108830.1 coordinate 134,308, forward strand.
GGAGTATAGGCGCGACGCTTCAGCGCCATCCATTTTCAGGGCTAGTTGCTTCGGCAGGTGAGTTGTTACACACTCCTTAGCGGATTCCGACTTCCATGGCCACCGTCCTGCTGTCTTAAGCAACCAACGCCTTTCATGGTATCCCATAAGCGTCGACTTAGGCGCCTTAACTCCACGTTTGGTTCATCCCACAGCGCCAGTTCTGCTTACCAAAATTGGCCCACTTGGCACTCTGATCCAATATCTCGTGGCTTCATGATCCAAGCAAGCCAGAGATCTCACCCATTTAAAGTTTGAGAATAGGTTGAGGTTGTTTCGGCCCCAAGGCCTCTAATCATTCGCTTTACCAGATGAGACTCGCACGCGTTCGATGAGAACGGTCGAGTGCCAGCTATCCTGAGGGAAACTTCGGAGGGAACCAGCTACTAGATGGTTCGATTAGTCTTTCGCCCCTATACCCAGTTCCGACGATCGATTTGCACGTCAGAATCGCTACGGACCTCCATCAGGGTTTCCCCTGACTTCGTCCTGACCAGGCATAGTTCACCATCTTTCGGGTCCCAACGTGTACGCTCTAGGTGCGCCTCTCCTCGCAATGAGAACGAGACGCCCCGGGAGTGCGAGGCCGCATAGTTGCGCGGCCCATCCTCCCTCCATCGACGCGAACGCCGATTTTCACTTTCATTTCGCCTTTAGGTTTTAATGTCCCAATGACTCGCGCACATGTTAGACTCCTTGGTCCGTGTTTCAAGACGGGTCCTGAGAGTACCCAAAGCAATAGCGTCGCCGACCGGTAATTCGAGATTTGGCCAGTCCAAGATATCCGCGCTGCTAACAGCTGCCAATACCCGAGCACGGGACGTAAGTCCGAGACTGCGGAGTAAGGGCGAAGCTTGCGGCGGTCCAGACGCACACACACATATTCGAGAAAATGGATTGGTTGCGGCCCGATACCGTGCGTGTACCGTCGTGCAGTCGGCCGGGCGACCGAGGGTCTGCCGCGTACGCCGAAGCGACGCGACAGGCGCCCACTCGGGCCGTAGACCGACACACAACGGGTCGCGACGTTCTACTAGGGGAGAAGTGCACGACTACGACACCGGCGCGTTCGACACCGAAGGTGGCGTGCCCTCGCTAATGGAACCACGAAGGCCCACCCGGAGCATCGCTCACCAACGGGAACCGGCGCCGTCGACGATGAATCTCCCCATTCGATCTTTTGGGTTTCTCAGGTTTACCCCTGAACGGTTTCACGTACTCTTGAACTCTCTCTTCAAAGTTCTTTTCAACTTTCCCTCACGGTACTTGTTCGCTATCGGTCTCGTGGTTGTATTTAGCCTTAGATGGAGTTTACCACCAACTTAGGGCTGCACTCTCAAGCAACCCGACTCTAAGGAGAGATCCTCCCGAAACGCGTTCCGGTCGCTACGGGCCTGGCACCCTCTGTGGGTACATGGCCCCATTCAAGATGGACTTGGACGCGGTTCGACGTCACGGGATAAACGGATCCTCCCGAACACTACATTTCCCAACGGCGGAACCGCGGGATTCAGTGCTGGGCTAATTCCTGTTCGCTCGCCGCTACTAAGGAAATCCTTGTTAGTTTCTTTTCCTCCGCTTAGTAATATGCTTAAATTCAGCGGGTAATCTCGCCTACTCTGAGGTCGCTTCAACGTCACGACACGAGACAAAAATGTGATTTTTTTATTCAAAGAAAAAAAAACACGTTCGTGCCGTGTATGCGCGAACACTTCGAACAAAGCTATGAAACTCCAGTACGAGAGAAGGTGGTATCTTTTTTATCTCTATATGCGAAAATCGCCTCAAAGAGAAAAAAAAATAAAAATTCGAATAGAACGAGAACACTCTTTCCTTCCAGAGAAGCGTTTTAAGCATCGCGCCAAAGTGCCCTTTTCTTCGTACGTCGTATCATGTTCGAGCTAAGACTCACGCCAGACATCCTAAAACGATCGTCGGTGATTTTTAACGCCCGTCCTCAGTCTCTTACAGCCGTTTCTCTACTCTCGACAAATTCCAGCGGTTCCTTGTTTTCTGCCGGCACAGAGATCGAAACGGCAAAGTTTCTTTGCTCTGTACCGACGACGACGAAAACGCACGGGAACGCACGCAAGTGGAAAAGCGAGCGAGACGTACACTGTGGTGTGTTCGGGGACTGGACGACCGTCGACGTTAGGATGCGCGGTCCAGCGATAGACGCCGAAAAGGCATGGGATGACCAACACTCTCTGTTTTTCGAGTACTTGTAGCGCCGAATTGCCTTAAAAAAAAATCACACGCGCGCACGACTATCACGTCGTACGCGCGTGTATACCTCGTCTTTAATTAAATCAAAGTTTCACTCCAGCCTCGCCAAAGGGGATCGTCTTCTTCCTCGTCTACGATCTCTTCTCCTGTACGTGTCCAGAGATTCTCTCTGGCATGACGACGACGACCATCCAACGACTTTGTAACGGACTCTCGTGCGCATCTTCGTCAGGTACGGAAACGTTGCGCAACACCTCGAGCTTGGTAAAACACCCGTAGCCGATCATAGACACGCGCTAGTTCGCACACGATTTCTACGATTTCCGACGAACGTGGCTTTGGGCCAGGGCCGGCGGGCAGAGAGATACGCGAACGACGGGGAAAATTCGTCCCGATACAAGTAACGCGTACTCTCCGATCTCCGCGCAACGCCTGGGGATCATCTCCCTAAGTCATCAGCGCTCGAAGAAATCACGTGTGCGTTCCCGGATCTACGGCTCTCTTTCGGGGATAAATTACAAGCACAGAGTATGTTAAACGCAACGACGACCCATCGATGCGACGGTCCTCGTCGTTGTCAGTCGCTCGCGCGCGTGCAGAGTATATCTCTACGCACGAAGAGACGGAGTGGGCATTAGATCCCTGGGGCTATTCGAGTAAAACGTCTTAAGAAAAGACGGTTGTACGGCAAAATTCCGCACCGTTACCAAGTTTACTTTTATCTGAGGCTGTTCTCCTTCTCTCCTCTCTCGACCGAGTTCCCATATTTGCTTTCTCTCAGTCTCGCCAAAATAATATTCATTTAAGACGACGTCGGGGGCGCGGACATCGTGCTCATCGAAAACCTGCAAACGTATGCAAATCTGCTGATATGAAAAAAAAATCGGTCACGAGGACAACACTACGTATATATATATATATATATATATATATATATATATATATATAATATATTCGATAACCGACACGAAGCGGTGCATAAGCGGGCGGTCGTACGAAAGGACGACTCACGACGCCGCTAGCACTCACGCAGGTCCGTGACGGTTCTCTCCGCTCTTATTCGTATCCTTCTTCGTGCGCTTCCTCCGACTCTGAAACGTTCTACGTATCGTAAGAACGACGGCGGGTTGTCGAAGGCACCAAGGGACAGAGAGAGACAGAGGTAGAGTTTCGTAGTGTCTCCCGTGAACACGATAGTTTATATATCGAGCATGCGTACGAATTGCACGGCCTCGACACGACCGCGACGAACGCCGACGAGCGTCCAACAATCGCTCGTACGTCGCGTACGTTCTCTCGCGTCCGCTCTTGTTCGTATCCTTCTTCGTGCGCTTCCTCCGACTCTGAAACGTTCTACGTATCGTAAGAACGACGGCGGGTTGTCGAAGGCACCAAGGGACAGAGAGAGACAGATAGAGAGGAACGACACGCAACGCAAGCAGTCTTAGGTTTACGTGAGCAACCCTCAGCCAGGCGTGGTCCAGGAATTGTATCCGTGGACCGCAATGTGCGTTCGAAATGTCGATGTTCATGTGTCCTGCAGTTCACACGTTGACGCGCAATTAGCTGCGTTCTTCATCGACCCACGAGCCAAGTGATCCACCGTTCAGGGTAATCTTTTCATATATTTTTTAAAACTCTTGTACTCCATGTACTCTTAATACTCGGTTCGAGCGAAGCCGAGATCCGACACGACCGACCAACGGGAATCGGACGCGCAGAAGTCGCCGGAAGATCGACGACACGAAAACGTTCGAAAATGAAATCCGACGAACGCGCGAAGATACGCGCGTCCGCCGGCCGGGCGAAAAGTACATTATGATATATAACAACCATCGAGATCGAAGCTCCGTTCGTCAGGAAACGACGGGGATATAACACCCGATTCTGAATCCTCTGTGCAGCACACGATCTCGCGAAGAAATACGCACGGTGGCTAGCCCATATATATGTGTGTGTGTGTATATATAATACGATATGCATTCCTCTCGTCCAATTATTCAAGAAAAAGAGCGTGCGCCTCCATCGTTCGGGTGATGTAAAGATTCGATGGGACTCGCGCGACCCTCGGCCTCGAGCGGTCTTTCCTCCCAATATCCAAAAGCCGAGCTTTGAAAAAACTCTAGCGACGGCACGGGTGTCCGACTCACGACATCGAGGCTTCGAAGTCGGCGATCTCCTCCGAACGGATGGCGATCGCGACGACTCAAAGCGTGAAAAATCGACGAAAGAGAACACATCTCCGTTCAGGTGATTGTTTTTTTAAAAAATAAAAAAATTCGATGGGACTCGCATCCATCTACCTCGCGCGGTCTTTCTTCCCAATATCCAGAAGCCGAGCTTTGAAAAAACTTCAGCGACGGCACGGGTGTCCGACTCACGACAACGAGGATAGACAGCCTGCGGTCCCCTCTGAACGGGTTATATGCGACGAACTAGACGAAACTTTAGTCGTTCAGGTGGTATAAAAAAAAAAAAATTCGATGGGACGCACGCGCAGCCGTCGTCCTCGAGCGGTCTTTCTTCCCAATATCCAGAAGCCGAGCTTTGAAAAAACTCTAGCGACGGCACGGGTGTCCGACTCACGACATCGAGGGTAGACAGCCTGCGGTCCCCTCTGAACCAACTTCGGCTAGACTAGTTACGAATCGTTGCTACGCATCGTCATCATAGTCATCGTCATCATTATCATTATCATAGCGGGCCAACATCCACGCAATGCGTTTTCGTTCTAGGTTACCCGATCCACGAGTATGTTACAAGTGGTTTCGTTATTTCGAACAAAACGACATACGAAGAACACACGCCCTATGGGTAGGAAGCACGTTTCGAGAACGACCGAGAGCGGTGAAAGAGACGAGAGGTCGACGCGCATAAGGTATCCATGGATCTTCGAAGAGAACCTTCGAAGATATGTCGGTATCCTTTCTACATGCGCGACTCGCTACTCGTACTTTCGCTCTCGTCGACTCGTTTTAGTCGCTTCGTTCGATCCCAAAGAGGAGTCTTCGATGTCCCGTTGCTAGGAGGAGAGCAAACGCAACACAGACCACGAAACATAGAAGAGAATAGGCGAGCATGATCTCTCCGACACGAGGCACTTTAGAGATTTTGTTATTCGTTTGTACGGTCTCCACGACGCAAAAAAAAAATACGAGATCGTGGCGGCGGGTCTTTCTGTATACGGCCTCACGCAAGCGCCTCGATCTCATTTCTCTTTACGGGTGGTTTCCATTCGTAATTTTTCGTTCGATATTCGTGTCAAAGTTTAATTTTCGAAAGCTCAAGTTCCCATTTATAGTTTTATTATAAAATCATAATATTCGCAGACGGCGGGTCTTTCTGTGTACGACCTCACGCAGGCGCCTCGAATTCGTATATATTTTGTTATTCGCAGGCGGCGGGTCTTTCTGTGTACGACCTCACGC
>NW_026108830.1:142500-145000 GCF_024516045.1 Bombus affinis
TTTGTAACTTTTCTCCTCCAACTTCTCTCGTAGAATATAACTTAGCGGTAAAGCACGTATACGCATGCTGGACATACCGTAAGAATATTCTTTTATAAGCTTCAACACCTCTGTAGAGACGCGTTACCAGAAGATAACGCACTCTACAGAACGCCAAAAGGACCATCGTGCAGCTACAAATAGCTTACAACCGATGGTCTCTGCAAGAATGGCTACTCCGTAAGTACAAGCACACACGCATCCAACTTTTGTCAAATACGTGCACACAGGTCACCAGCTTCCCGACTAAGGGGAAGCTTGCCACGTTAACGGTCATTACGTCCTAGACTTCGACCCGCGGCGCAGCAGTGTAGAGAAAAAACCAGTACGAGAACGGAGGAACAGTCGAGAAATAGCGTAAAATACACTAAGACTCGAGGAGCGGTGACTGAATTCTCAACCGAGGCCGTAGAATAGCCACGCGCCCAGCGCTGTTCCGACCGAACCGTCCGGCTCGACGCTTCTCTTATAGATACCAAGGGGCCGGCCGGAAGGCCGGCGCCGGTCGGGCTAGCGGCCGCGCGCTTATGGTGCAAAACCTCCGTAGCAACGTACCGTTCGGAAGGGACGCTGGAACTTAGTCGCTCGCACGTTCAATAACTACTATATAAAGGCGATATCCAACCATCGAAATATTTTACCACAAGCATTATTAACATATTATAAATGCATTTTTACCAAAAAATTAATTTTTTTTTTCACCGAAAAATTGCATCAGTAAACATACAGTTTTATCGACTATGGACAAAAAATAACTTTATAATCGATTAAAACACGTTAAAATAACACGAAATATGTAAAAAAATATATACCTTGTAACATTAATTAACGAAAAAATTGCAAAAATATCCCAGTCGTATCAGTCCGACGGAAGCTAATTTTTCAAAAAATTCGACAAAAATGTTTAATCCGATTGTATTTAATAGAGATATAACGATCCCTGTCAAAAAAATTATACCTTATAACGCTTTTTAACGAAATAACTCGAAATAACCATTTCGGACTTTTCGCGCCGGCCGAAATTTTTCTAAGTCCCTACGTACCGGTGCGAAATACTTCAAAGTCCCAACGTCCCGTCGCATAGTTCCGTTTCTAGAAAACGTTCAACCGACCAAATAAACGCTTAATCCCGACGTAAAACGTCGAGATACGTCCATTTATGCAAAAATATTCCTACCTTGTAACACTTTTAAGCGAGATAACTCGAAAAAACGTGTTCGATACGGAAATTTTTCAAAGTCCCAACGAAAAAATCGAAACTTTGTAGAAGGTCTTGGGGACGACATAAACGCTTAATCCCGACGTAAAACGTCGAGATACGTCGATTTATGCAAAAATATTCCTACCTTGTAACACTTTTAAGCGAGATAACTCGAAAAAACCTTTTCGGTCTTTTCGCACCGGCCGAACTTCTTCAAAGTCCCAACGTCCCGTCGCATAGTTCCGTTTCTAGAAAACGTTCCAGCGACCAAATAAACGCTTAATCCCGACGTAAAACGTCGAGATACGTCCATTTATGCAAAAATATTCCTACCTTGTAACACTTTTAAGCGAGATAACTCGAAAAAACCTTTTCGGTCTTTTCGCACCGGCCGAACTTCTTCAAAGTCCCAACGTCCCGTCGCATAGTTCCGTTTCTAGAAAACGTTCCACCGACCAAATAAACGCTTAATCCCGACGTAAAACGTCGAGATACGTCCATTTATGCAAAAATATTCCTACCTTGTAACACTTTTAAGCGAGATAACACGAAAAAACCTTTTCGGTCTTTTCGCACCGGCCGAACTTCTTCAAAGTCCCAACGTCCCGTCGCATAGTTCCGTTTCTAGAAAACGTTCCAGCGACCAAATAAACGCTTAATCCCGACGTAAAACGTCGAGATACGTCCATTTATGCAAAAATATTCCTACCTTGTAACACTTTTAAGCGAGATAACTCGAAAAAACCTTTTCGGTCTTTTCGCACCGGCCGAACTTCTTCAAAGTCCCAACGTCCCGTCGCATAGTTCCGTTTCTAGAAAACGTTCCAGCGACCAAATAAACGCTTAATCCCGACGTAAAACGTCGAGATACGTCCATTTATGCAAAAATATTCCTACCTTGTAACACTTTTAAGCGAGATAACTCGAAAAAACCTTTTCGGTCTTTTCGCACCGGCCGAACTTCTTCAAAGTCCCAACGTCCCGTCGCATTGTTCCGTTTCTAGAAAACGTTCCAGCGACCAAATAAACGCTTAATCCCGACGTAAAACGTCGAGATACGTCCATTTATGCAAAAATATTCCTACCTTGTAACACTTTTAAGCGAGATAACTCGAAAAAACGTGTTCGATACGGAAATTTTTCCATGTCCCAATGTGCAATTCGAAACTTTTTAGAACGTTTCAAGAACAAAATTAACGCTTAATCCCGATGTATTTAATTAGAATATATCGATTTATGCCAGAATATACGTACCTTATA
>NW_026108830.1:150000-152500 GCF_024516045.1 Bombus affinis
CGGCAAGGATGTCTACTTGGTGTTGCGCTTCCCTCGCGTCCGCTCCAAGTAATACAATATCGTCAGCGAAGGCCAGAACTGAGACTTTTCGATTCTGACTAATATTGATTCCACTAGTTTGTGTCTCAATTTCATCCAGCAGTGGCTCTAGGCATAAATTAAAAAGTAAGGGCGATAGGGGGTCGCCTTGCTTAACTCCTCGGCGGATCATGATCTCGATCCCGCCATCTTTAGTTTTAATAGTAGTTTTGATATTATTATACATTTCGTCAATTAAGTCGACGATAGGGGCGGGCACACCCTTTTTTGCCAGACAAGGTTTTAAGGCTACATGAGGCACTGTATCGAAAGCTTTTGAGATATCCACAATAGTGAATATCCCACCGCTATTTATTTTGCTATAGTTTAGGGCTGAATTAAACAATTCGATATTAATTTTACATCCGTTTTCGGATGTAAAGCCCTTTTGTCTCATATTCAATACAGCGCCTTTTCTTATCCTCCCGTCGATAATGGAGGAGAAGATTCGGCCTAAAATCGGACTAATAGTAATGGGTCTCCAGTTCTCGACCGAGCTGCTTGGCTTATTTAATTTAGGAATGAGAGTTGTTCTATTCTCCTTCCATACGGAGGGAAAATAAGAGTAATATAATAGTATATTGTAAATTTTTGCCATTATGATAGGCAGGCCGGGGATGGTTAAATGATCACTTTGCAATCCATCCGGTCCTGCTGCAGCTTTCTTTCTAATTTTGCCGATTCTCTCCCCCACATCCTCAGCCGTTATCGGCGGGAAGATCTCGGATAGGGATAGTTTGGGGGCCCTCGTAACTGGAATCGGGACATATGTGGTACCCACTTGTCCCCACAGCTTATCGTAAAGCCCCCTCACTTCCTCAGATCCGGGAGGTTGCCTGGCTGGTTCGAGATATGCCTGATCATTATTGACCACGGCATCAGCCAGTCTCCTTGGGCACTCATGGAATAACTCCTGGCAAAGAGCGTATGAGAATCGCTTCCTGGAGTTTCTATTGTTTCTTTTAGAATTTTTGGCTGCTCTTGGTCTTTTAGTTTTCTTTTTATCCAGTTGGTTTTTAACTTTATTTATAAGCTCGTATAGAGCTGTGCGTATAAAGTGATCGAGTCTCTCCGTTAGGGATTCTCGATCATCTTGGTACTCATCCCAGATTGACATCAACCGACTGTAAACCTCCTTTAAAATAGGGGGCACCTCGGTTGGCTTACTAATTTCATCTTTAAGTAAGAGCTTCCACTCTTGGGCAAGCTCGCTCTCGTTGCGGCCTACAGGCGAGCCAAAGCTGGCATTGCCTGAACTAACGAGATCGCACCCTCCCTCTGTTGCCAGTGAGGTAGCATCTTGGGGGCTTTCCTCACCAATTAAATTTAATTTTTTTCTTTGATACTTTATTTGGTCGATCGTTTTTGTGGTGAGGAATTTGCTAATTTCTTTATTGGGATGTTTATGGTTTTTAAATATTTCCCAAAGCCCCTTCAAGCGTGCTACCTCTTCTACTTTCCAAGTTTTTGTATTTTCTTCTGGGGGGTCCGCTCCCCTTCTTTTAATATTTCTAACGGCAGGGTGCGCATGCCGTTCGTGGGTGGATAGCCCTCTGCGCGATCCAAAGCTCATGGGACAGGCCTCGCACTGAAACTCTCCTGTCATGGAGGCCTGGCTGCTAGCGCCACCACACTTAGGTATGTGGCATCTAGCCCCATGAAGCTTTGGGAAGCATTTCGCGCAGTTAATACAAGACCAAAAGATCGGGGCATCCGGGTGGTGTTGTGTTAAATGCCTATCCAGATCCGACAGATTTAGGAAGAAAAGGTTAATTTCCCTTTTCTCACATACTGGACAGGTAACCCGATTGCCCACGAGCGGCACAGTGATTAAACTCATAGCCGGGGACGTAGCTTGGTCGTTATCCGTAGTCCCCTCTGAAGCGGATAAATCCGCCACAGCGCCTCCGGGACTGAGAGGCGCTGCGTCCGAGGCACTATTCATGTTAACATCGAATTTTATAATAAATTTTGAAATCGATATAGTGTTCCAATTGTAAGCCAAATCGTTGTCCTTGGTCGTTCCGGTCGTCAACTGAGTGAAGGAACGAGTTCCAAGTTTACTTTACTATGGGCTCCATTATTCACGGCTCCAAATAGCCGTTACGGAGGACCGTTTAAGATGTTGTCTTTCGCTCCTTCATCGCCACACTCCGTTTAGCCATGCGCCGCCACATCCGGGGGAGTACACCCCTCGCTGATGTGGACATGCGCATGTTACCGGCGGTACCCCGAGGAGGTAGGAGTGTGACTTGGGCAGGCAAGACCAAAATCCTGCCAGTCCCCGAGTAACTATTGACTTAAGAGAGTCATAGTTACTCCCGCCGTTTACCCGCGCTTTTTTGAATTTCTTCACGTTGACATTCAGAGCACTGGGCAGAAATCACATTGCGTCAACACCCTTGGGGGCCATCGCAATGCT
>NW_026108830.1:155000-165000 GCF_024516045.1 Bombus affinis
ACGCGGTTCGACGTCACGGGATAAACGGATCCTCCCGAACACTACATTTCCCAACGGCGGAACCGCGGGATTCAGTGCTGGGCTAATTCCTGTTCGCTCGCCGCTACTAAGGAAATCCTTGTTAGTTTCTTTTCCTCCGCTTAGTAATATGCTTAAATTCAGCGGGTAATCTCGCCTACTCTGAGGTCGCTTCAACGTCACGACACGAGACAAAAATGTGATTTTTTTATTCAAAGAAAAAAAAACACGTTCGTGCCGTGTATGCGCGAACACTTCGAACAAAGCTATGAAACTCCAGTACGAGAGAAGGTGGTATCTTTTTTATCTCTATATGCGAAAATCGCCTCAAAGAGAAAAAAAAATAAAAATTCGAATAGAACGAGAACACTCTTTCCTTCCAGAGAAGCGTTTTAAGCATCGCGCCAAAGTGCCCTTTTCTTCGTACGTCGTATCATGTTCGAGCTAAGACTCACGCCAGACATCCTAAAACGATCGTCGGTGATTTTTAACGCCCGTCCTCAGTCTCTTACAGCCGTTTCTCTACTCTCGACAAATTCCAGCGGTTCCTTGTTTTCTGCCGGCACAGAGATCGAAACGGCAAAGTTTCTTTGCTCTGTACCGACGACGACGAAAACGCACGGGAACGCACGCAAGTGGAAAAGCGAGCGAGACGTACACTGTGGTGTGTTCGGGGACTGGACGACCGTCGACGTTAGGATGCGCGGTCCAGCGATAGACGCCGAAAAGGCATGGGATGACCAACACTCTCTGTTTTTCGAGTACTTGTAGCGCCGAATTGCCTTAAAAAAAAATCACACGCGCGCACGACTATCACGTCGTACGCGCGTGTATACCTCGTCTTTAATTAAATCAAAGTTTCACTCCAGCCTCGCCAAAGGGGATCGTCTTCTTCCTCGTCTACGATCTCTTCTCCTGTACGTGTCCAGAGATTCTCTCTGGCATGACGACGACGACCATCCAACGACTTTGTAACGGACTCTCGTGCGCATCTTCGTCAGGTACGGAAACGTTGCGCAACACCTCGAGCTTGGTAAAACACCCGTAGCCGATCATAGACACGCGCTAGTTCGCACACGATTTCTACGATTTCCGACGAACGTGGCTTTGGGCCAGGGCCGGCGGGCAGAGAGATACGCGAACGACGGGGAAAATTCGTCCCGATACAAGTAACGCGTACTCTCCGATCTCCGCGCAACGCCTGGGGATCATCTCCCTAAGTCATCAGCGCTCGAAGAAATCACGTGTGCGTTCCCGGATCTACGGCTCTCTTTCGGGGATAAATTACAAGCACAGAGTATGTTAAACGCAACGACGACCCATCGATGCGACGGTCCTCGTCGTTGTCAGTCGCTCGCGCGCGTGCAGAGTATATCTCTACGCACGAAGAGACGGAGTGGGCATTAGATCCCTGGGGCTATTCGAGTAAAACGTCTTAAGAAAAGACGGTTGTACGGCAAAATTCCGCACCGTTACCAAGTTTACTTTTATCTGAGGCTGTTCTCCTTCTCTCCTCTCTCGACCGAGTTCCCATATTTGCTTTCTCTCAGTCTCGCCAAAATAATATTCATTTAAGACGACGTCGGGGGCGCGGACATCGTGCTCATCGAAAACCTGCAAACGTATGCAAATCTGCTGATATGAAAAAAAAATCGGTCACGAGGACAACACTACGTATATATATATATATATATATATATATATATATATAATATATTCGATAACCGACACGAAGCGGTGCATAAGCGGGCGGTCGTACGAAAGGACGACTCACGACGCCGCTAGCACTCACGCAGGTCCGTGACGGTTCTCTCCGCTCTTATTCGTATCCTTCTTCGTGCGCTTCCTCCGACTCTGAAACGTTCTACGTATCGTAAGAACGACGGCGGGTTGTCGAAGGCACCAAGGGACAGAGAGAGACAGAGGTAGAGTTTCGTAGTGTCTCCCGTGAACACGATAGTTTATATATCGAGCATGCGTACGAATTGCACGGCCTCGACACGACCGCGACGAACGCCGACGAGCGTCCAACAATCGCTCGTACGTCGCGTACGTTCTCTCGCGTCCGCTCTTGTTCGTATCCTTCTTCGTGCGCTTCCTCCGACTCTGAAACGTTCTACGTATCGTAAGAACGACGGCGGGTTGTCGAAGGCACCAAGGGACAGAGAGAGACAGATAGAGAGGAACGACACGCAACGCAAGCAGTCTTAGGTTTACGTGAGCAACCCTCAGCCAGGCGTGGTCCAGGAATTGTATCCGTGGACCGCAATGTGCGTTCGAAATGTCGATGTTCATGTGTCCTGCAGTTCACACGTTGACGCGCAATTAGCTGCGTTCTTCATCGACCCACGAGCCAAGTGATCCACCGTTCAGGGTAATCTTTTCATATATTTTTTAAAACTCTTGTACTCCATGTACTCTTAATACTCGGTTCGAGCGAAGCCGAGATCCGACACGACCGACCAACGGGAATCGGACGCGCAGAAGTCGCCGGAAGATCGACGACACGAAAACGTTCGAAAATGAAATCCGACGAACGCGCGAAGATACGCGCGTCCGCCGGCCGGGCGAAAAGTACATTATGATATATAACAACCATCGAGATCGAAGCTCCGTTCGTCAGGAAACGACGGGGATATAACACCCGATTCTGAATCCTCTGTGCAGCACACGATCTCGCGAAGAAATACGCACGGTGGCTAGCCCATATATATGTGTGTGTGTGTATATATAATACGATATGCATTCCTCTCGTCCAATTATTCAAGAAAAAGAGCGTGCGCCTCCATCGTTCGGGTGATGTAAAGATTCGATGGGACTCGCGCGACCCTCGGCCTCGAGCGGTCTTTCCTCCCAATATCCAAAAGCCGAGCTTTGAAAAAACTCTAGCGACGGCACGGGTGTCCGACTCACGACATCGAGGCTTCGAAGTCGGCGATCTCCTCCGAACGGATGGCGATCGCGACGACTCAAAGCGTGAAAAATCGACGAAAGAGAACACATCTCCGTTCAGGTGATTGTTTTTTTTAAAAATAAAAAAATTCGATGGGACTCGCATCCATCTACCTCGCGCGGTCTTTCTTCCCAATATCCAGAAGCCGAGCTTTGAAAAAACTTCAGCGACGGCACGGGTGTCCGACTCACGACAACGAGGATAGACAGCCTGCGGTCCCCTCTGAACGGGTTATATGCGACGAACTAGACGAAACTTTAGTCGTTCAGGTGGTATAAAAAAAAAAAAATTCGATGGGACGCACGCGCAGCCGTCGTCCTCGAGCGGTCTTTCTTCCCAATATCCAGAAGCCGAGCTTTGAAAAAACTCTAGCGACGGCACGGGTGTCCGACTCACGACATCGAGGGTAGACAGCCTGCGGTCCCCTCTGAACCAACTTCGGCTAGACTAGTTACGAATCGTTGCTACGCATCGTCATCATAGTCATCGTCATCATTATCATTATCATAGCGGGCCAACATCCACGCAATGCGTTTTCGTTCTAGGTTACCCGATCCACGAGTATGTTACAAGTGGTTTCGTTATTTCGAACAAAACGACATACGAAGAACACACGCCCTATGGGTAGGAAGCACGTTTCGAGAACGACCGAGAGCGGTGAAAGAGACGAGAGGTCGACGCGCATAAGGTATCCATGGATCTTCGAAGAGAACCTTCGAAGATATGTCGGTATCCTTTCTACATGCGCGACTCGCTACTCGTACTTTCGCTCTCGTCGACTCGTTTTAGTCGCTTCGTTCGATCCCAAAGAGGAGTCTTCGATGTCCCGTTGCTAGGAGGAGAGCAAACGCAACACAGACCACGAAACATAGAAGAGAATAGGCGAGCATGATCTCTCCGACACGAGGCACTTTAGAGATTTTGTTATTCGTTTGTACGGTCTCCACGACGCAAAAAAAAAATACGAGATCGTGGCGGCGGGTCTTTCTGTATACGGCCTCACGCAAGCGCCTCGATCTCATTTCTCTTTACGGGTGGTTTCCATTCGTAATTTTTCGTTCGATATTCGTGTCAAAGTTTAATTTTCGAAAGCTCAAGTTCCCATTTATAGTTTTATTATAAAATCATAATATTCGCAGACGGCGGGTCTTTCTGTGTACGACCTCACGCAGGCGCCTCGAATTCGTATATATTTTGTTATTCGCAGGCGGCGGGTCTTTCTGTGTACGACCTCACGCAGGCGCCTCGAATTCGTTTATGTATGTATATATATATATATATATATATATATATATATGTATGTATCTCTTCATCCCGATGATCGAGAGAGAGTGCCACCTTCTCTTCATATAGTTTCGTAGCTGAAGGGTCGTCTCCTCCTTATGTCTTTTCATCATTTTGCCAACGGAGTAAGCCACGCTCCGGGCGAATTTAACTGTTCTTTGTTAAAGTATATAGCTTGTTGATACGTCGTATATACTTTGGTTCGTCGATATAGGAGGAGTACGGCTCCTTACCGACTTATACAGTTTCGTATTTTTCAAGTGTTCAAGTCAAATTCTTTAAGTTTTTGTGTTATATCGTTAATGATCCTTCCGCAGGTTCACCTACGGAAACCTTGTTACGACTTTTACTTCCTCTAAATGATCAAGTTTGGTCATCTTCCCGGTAACATCGGCAATGCTTATCACATTGGCCGCGCACCAGTCCGAAGACCTCACTAAATCATTCAATCGGTAGTAGCGACGGGCGGTGTGTACAAAGGGCAGGGACGTAATCAACGCGAGCTTATGACTCGCGCTTACTGGGAATTCCTCGTTCATGGGGAATAATTGCAAGCCCCAATCCCTAGCACGAAGGAGGTTCAGCGGGTTACCCGGGCCTTTCGGCCAGGGAAAACACGCTGATTCCTTCAGTGTAGCGCGCGTGCGGCCCAGAACATCTAAGGGCATCACAGACCTGTTATTGCTCAATCTCGTGCGGCTAGAAGCCGCCTGTTCCTCTAAGAAGATTTGTTTGTACGTTGGTAGTAAAAACCCACCGACCGAAGCCGGGGGCCTTCGAGATACCATAAGTTACGTCTATTTAGCAGGCTAGAGTCTCGTTCGTTATCGGAATTAACCAGACAAATCGCTCCACCAACTAAGAACGGCCATGCACCACCACCCACCGAATCAAGAAAGAGCTATCAATCTGTCAATCCTTCCGGTGTCCGGGCCTGGTGAGGTTTCCCGTGTTGAGTCAAATTAAGCCGCAGGCTCCACTCCTGGTGGTGCCCTTGCGTCAATTCCTTTAAGTTTCAGCTTTGCAACCATACTTCCCCCGGAACCCAAAAGCTTTGGTTTCCCGGAAGCTGCCCGCCGAGTCATCGGAGGAACTTCGGCGGATCGCTGGCTGGCATCGTTTATGGTTAGAACTAGGGCGGTATCTGATCGCCTTCGAACCTCTAACTTTCGTTCTTGATTAATGAAAACATTTTTGGCAAATGCTTTCGCTTCTGTCCGTCTTGCGACGATCCAAGAATTTCACCTCTAACGTCGCAATACGAATGCCCCCATCTGTCCCTATTAATCATTACCTCGGGGCTCCGAAAACCAACAAAATAGAACCGAGGTCCTATTCCATTATTCCATGCACACAGTATTCAGGCGAAGGTAGCCTGCTTTAAGCACTCTAATTTGTTCAAAGTAAACGTATCGGCCCACCTCGACACTCAGTGAAGAGCACCGCGATGGGATATTAGTTGGACCGCCCGCGAGGAGCTAAGCCCACCGATAGGACGTACCACATAATGCCAGTTAAACACCGCGAGCGGTGAACCGACACTGTGACACACAGATTCAACTACGAGCTTTTTAACCGCAACAACTTTAATATACGCTATTGGAGCTGGAATTACCGCGGCTGCTGGCACCAGACTTGCCCTCCAATTGGTCCTCGTTAAAGGATTTAAAGTGTACTCATTCCGATTACGGGGCCTCGGATGAGTCCCGTATCGTTATTTTTCGTCACTACCTCCCCGTGCCGGGAGTGGGTAATTTGCGCGCCTGCTGCCTTCCTTGGATGTGGTAGCTGTTTCTCAGGCTCCCTCTCCGGAATCGAACCCTGATTCCCCGTTACCCGTTACAACCATGGTAGGCGCAGAACCTACCATCGACAGTTGATAAGGCAGACATTTGAAAGATGCGTCGCCGGTGCTAGATGACCATGCGATCAGCACAAAGTTATTCAGAGTCACCAAAACAAACGATGGACGGACAGACGAGCCATCCGCCACCGATTGGTTTTGATCTAATAAAAGCATTCCTACCATCTCTGGTCGGAATCTGTTTGCATGTATTAGCTCTAGAATTACCACAGTTATCCAAGTAAATGTAGGTATGATCTAAGAAACCATAACTGATTTAATGAGCCATTCGCGGTTTCACCTTAATGCGGCATGTACTGAGACATGCATGGCTTAATCTTTGAGACAAGCATATGACTACTGGCAGGATCAACCAGGGATCTTATAATATATTCCCAAAAACCAGCATTTTCGTTTAAAAGTTCTCTCTGTGTCGTAGGTGGGACGTAAGCACCGTACGACGAGACTTTTCATTTTATATATATATGTAATATGACTTAGAGAGCAACGTTCCATGGTTCAGTAACAACGTCACTCAGCCACTTTAATTCTCCTCCTCTCTCACCATCATATATCGATACAAAGATTCATACTTCACAGAATTATTTCTGTTTGTAACTTTTCTCCTCCAACTTCTCTCGTAGAATATAACTTAGCGGTAAAGCACGTATACGCATGCTGGACATACCGTAAGAATATTCTTTTATAAGCTTCAACACCTCTGTAGAGACGCGTTACCAGAAGATAACGCACTCTACAGAACGCCAAAAGGACCATCGTGCAGCTACAAATAGCTTACAACCGATGGTCTCTGCAAGAATGGCTACTCCGTAAGTACAAGCACACACGCATCCAACTTTTGTCAAATACGTGCACACAGGTCACCAGCTTCCCGACTAAGGGGAAGCTTGCCACGTTAACGGTCATTACGTCCTAGACTTCGACCCGCGGCGCAGCAGTGTAGAGAAAAAACCAGTACGAGAACGGAGGAACAGTCGAGAAATAGCGTAAAATACACTAAGACTCGAGGAGCGGTGACTGAATTCTCAACCGAGGCCGTAGAATAGCCACGCGCCCAGCGCTGTTCCGACCGAACCGTCCGGCTCGACGCTTCTCTTATAGATACCAAGGGGCCGGCCGGAAGGCCGGCGCCGGTCGGGCTAGCGGCCGCGCGCTTATGGTGCAAAACCTCCGTAGCAACGTACCGTTCGGAAGGGACGCTGGAACTTAGTCGCTCGCACGTTCAATAACTACTATATAAAGGCGATATCCAACCATCGAAATATTTTACCACAAGCATTATTAACATATTATAAATGCATTTTTACCAAAAAATTAATTTTTTTTTTCACCGAAAAATTGCATCAGTAAACATACAGTTTTATCGACTATGGACAAAAAATAACTTTATAATCGATTAAAACACGTTAAAATAACACGAAATATGTAAAAAAATATATACCTTGTAACATTAATTAACGAAAAAATTGCAAAAATATCCCAGTCGTATCAGTCCGACGGAAGCTAATTTTTCAAAAAATTCGACAAAAATGTTTAATCCGATTGTATTTAATAGAGATATAACGATCCCTGTCAAAAAAATTATACCTTATAACGCTTTTTAACGAAATAACTCGAAATAACCATTTCGGACTTTTCGCGCCGGCCGAAATTTTTCTAAGTCCCTACGTACCGGTGCGAAATACTTCAAAGTCCCAACGTCCCGTCGCATAGTTCCGTTTCTAGAAAACGTTCAACCGACCAAATAAACGCTTAATCCCGACGTAAAACGTCGAGATACGTCCATTTATGCAAAAATATTCCTACCTTGTAACACTTTTAAGCGAGATAACTCGAAAAAACGTGTTCGATACGGAAATTTTTCAAAGTCCCAACGAAAAAATCGAAACTTTGTAGAAGGTCTTGGGGACGACATAAACGCTTAATCCCGACGTAAAACGTCGAGATACGTCGATTTATGCAAAAATATTCCTACCTTGTAACACTTTTAAGCGAGATAACTCGAAAAAACCTTTTCGGTCTTTTCGCACCGGCCGAACTTCTTCAAAGTCCCAACGTCCCGTCGCATAGTTCCGTTTCTAGAAAACGTTCCAGCGACCAAATAAACGCTTAATCCCGACGTAAAACGTCGAGATACGTCCATTTATGCAAAAATATTCCTACCTTGTAACACTTTTAAGCGAGATAACTCGAAAAAACCTTTTCGGTCTTTTCGCACCGGCCGAACTTCTTCAAAGTCCCAACGTCCCGTCGCATAGTTCCGTTTCTAGAAAACGTTCCACCGACCAAATAAACGCTTAATCCCGACGTAAAACGTCGAGATACGTCCATTTATGCAAAAATATTCCTACCTTGTAACACTTTTAAGCGAGATAACACGAAAAAACCTTTTCGGTCTTTTCGCACCGGCCGAACTTCTTCAAAGTCCCAACGTCCCGTCGCATAGTTCCGTTTCTAGAAAACGTTCCAGCGACCAAATAAACGCTTAATCCCGACGTAAAACGTCGAGATACGTCCATTTATGCAAAAATATTCCTACCTTGTAACACTTTTAAGCGAGATAACTCGAAAAAACCTTTTCGGTCTTTTCGCACCGGCCGAACTTCTTCAAAGTCCCAACGTCCCGTCGCATAGTTCCGTTTCTAGAAAACGTTCCAGCGACCAAATAAACGCTTAATCCCGACGTAAAACGTCGAGATACGTCCATTTATGCAAAAATATTCCTACCTTGTAACACTTTTAAGCGAGATAACTCGAAAAAACCTTTTCGGTCTTTTCGCACCGGCCGAACTTCTTCAAAGTCCCAACGTCCCGTCGCATTGTTCCGTTTCTAGAAAACGTTCCAGCGACCAAATAAACGCTTAATCCCGACGTAAAACGTCGAGATACGTCCATTTATGCAAAAATATTCCTACCTTGTAACACTTTTAAGCGAGATAACTCGAAAAAACGTGTTCGATACGGAAATTTTTCCATGTCCCAATGTGCAATTCGAAACTTTTTAGAACGTTTCAAGAACAAAATTAACGCTTAATCCCGATGTATTTAATTAGAATATATCGATTTATGCCAGAATATA
Source organism: Bombus affinis (assembly GCF_024516045.1). NCBI lineage: Eukaryota > Metazoa > Arthropoda > Insecta > Hymenoptera > Apidae > Bombus > Bombus affinis. The sequence continues at coordinate 164,199 of NW_026108830.1, forward strand.
CGTACCTTATAACGCTTATTATGGAATTAATGCGAAAGGAACTTTCGGTACTTTCGGCACTTTTGGAGCAGTGCGAAACAATTCAAAGTGCCAACGTCCCAGTCAGCTAGGTCCGGTGGAAAAAATTTAAAAAAAAAATAAAAAGAAACCGTTACGTTCGGCTAGACGGCGTCGAACAATAACGATTTCTATAAAAATTTCCATACCTCGTAACGCTTTTTGAGGAATTATTTCGAAAGGAACGTTCGGCCTTTTCGTACCTGGACGAGAGAAATTTCAAAGTTCCAACGTCCCAGTCAGCTAGGTCCGGTGGAAAAAAATTTTTTAAAAAAATAAAAAGAAACCGTTACGTTTGGCTAGACGACGTCGAACAATAACGGTTTCTATAAAAATTTCCATACCTCGTAACGCTTTTTGAGAAATTATTTCGAAAGGAACGTTCGGCCTTTTCGTACCGGGACGAGAGAAATTTCAAAGTTCCAACGTCCCAGTCAGCTAGGTCCGGTGGAAAAAAATTTTTTAAAAAAATAAAAAGAAACCGTTACGTTCGGCTAGACGACGTCGAACAATAACGGTTTCTATAAAAATTTGCATACCTCGTAACGCTTTTTGAGGAATTATTTCGAAAGGAACGTTCGGCCTTTTCGTACCGGGGCGAGAGAAATTTCAAAGTTCCAACGTCCCAGTCAGCTAGGTCCGGTGGAAAAAATTTAAAGAAAAAACAAAACGAAACCGCTACGTTCGACTAGATTACGTCGAACTATAACGATTTCAATAAAAATTTCCACACCTCGTAACGCAC
>NW_026108830.1:170000-215000 GCF_024516045.1 Bombus affinis
TCCTCAGCCGTTTCACGGCGTCACTGAGTTCCTCGAAGCTAAATTCAGGGGTGTCTTCTACGTTGGGGGGGTTTGTCGAGTTCCGTCTTATTTCCTTCTGCTCCTCCGTTTCGGTGTCTTCCTCGTCGTCGGGTAGAAGTGCGGACAACATCGCTGCCGCGGTCGTTCGCCAGTTGGAGGTATATCCGAGCGGCGTCTTCAGCGTCGATGTTGTTTCCTCTCCTCTGAGTTTCCTTGCGACTGTTTTGTAAGCGATGCCCCAAGGTTCCCTGTTACCCTCTTTGGTGACGAAGTCCTGCCAGCTCTGGATTTTTGCTCTTGCCAGCATCCTCTTATACTCCTTTCGTGTTGACCTGTACCGCAGCTTCTCCTGCTCCCTCGTAGCGGGGTCCCTGGCCCCCTGATACCTTCTTCTCGCCTGGTAGGTGTTTCTCTTTGCTCTGGTGAGCTCGGGCGTCCACCAGGGTACTGACCTGTAGTACCATTTCTTCTTTGGGATGGCGGTGTCGCAGGCACCTATCAGGGTTGCCTGGAGTTGCCCGGCCATTCTTTCGACGTCCTCTGCCTGCTGGAGGGTTGTTTCTTTGAGTGCCTCCATTTTCTCTGTGAGGGCACTCTGAAATACCTCCCAGTTGGCTTTTCGCGTGTTATAGCGTCTTTCCTGAAGCTGCGGTGTGGTGCTTCTCGTCCCGAAGTCGAGGAGCGTCTCCAGTATCCGGTGGTCACTGGAGGTACCATCTTCGCGTATCCTCCAGCCCTTTACAAGGAGTATTGCCTCTGGGCTCGCCATCGTCACGTCTATGTTTGATCGCCCTCGAGTTGTTTCAAACGTGTGGGGTTGTCCTGGTTGATTCAGGACATGGAGACCGTACTGCGCTATGACTGCCTCTAGGGCCTCGCCTCTGTCGTCGGTGCTCCTGCTGCACCACAGCGGTGATTTTGCGTTCGCATCCAGGCCGATGATGATCCTCTTGCCTCTGAGACACCGTAGTACCTTCTCCAACTGTTGCACGCCGACCTCGATGTTTCCTGTCGGCGGAAAGTACAGGCTTGCCGCGTACACCTCTGTTTCCCCGTCGCTTATCTGCACGCAGGAACAGTGTGTTGTGCAGAGTTCGGCGACCTCGAGGGGCGTTAGGGTCTCTGATTTTATCCCTACGGCCGCCATTGGCGGGTTGTGCTTCGACCCTCTGCAGGCGATCGCGACTCCTGTGCCGAATCCGGGTATTTTCCCATCGACGCTGTATGGTTCTTGCATTAATATTATGTCATCCCCATCGGCGTCCATTTGCGTCCGGATCTCGTAAGGAGTTGTTTTGGATCGCTGCATGTTGTGCTGCAGGATCCTTATTTCCCTTTTCCTCCCAAGTCCTCTTCTGTCCCTGCGTTGCTCTTTATACATATTGCGTCCTTGCTATTATTGCTTCCAAGGCTTTCGTATACATTGGGCATTTCGCGTTGGAAGCTGCGTGGTCGCCCTTCCTCCCTGCTCTCTTGCAGTTTACGCAGGTGGCGTGCCCATCCTTATCTTTGCACTCTTTAGTGCTGTGCCCACTTTCTGCACAGTGCGCGCAGATTTCGTAGTTAACGCGGCAATATTTTGCCACGTGTCCGTATCCTTGACACTTGTAGCAGCGACTAATTGCTATGTAATCTTTAACTTTGCAGGCATTCCATGAGAGGAAGATCTTACCTTTCAATAGTTTCTCCCTTACCTGGGGGGGCACTTCGATGACCCAGTTCGTCTCCTCTTGATCCTTTCTGCCGGTCCTGAAGCAGAACTTGATGGCTGCAACGTCGTCCTCATTTAGTCTTTCTTGGTTCTGCTTCCTCATGCAGGCCAGGATCTCCTTCTCTGGAATGTCCCTCGGGACGTCGTAGATGATCATCCTGGGGGGTCTCCGCTGCGGCGTGCTAGCTTTTAGTCCAGCCTCCTTTAGTTTCGAGTTCTCGGTGAACTCTTTTAGGCTCTCCGGCTTCGTCGTCTCAACGGCTAGGCCGTTTCCCTTTATTTTCCGGACGGCCGTGACTTGGATTCCTCTCTTGCGGGGATTCACTAGGGTGAACACCGCGTCAAGTGCTTCTTCGCTCGTTTGAATCTCGCCACCTTCTCTTTCCGGTCGAATTATGACCACATTTTTGGGCGGCTTGACCGCCGTCTGCTCGACCTTGTTGCTCGTTATCTTTACTTTTTCGGCGTATGTCGGCTCCCTCTGTTCCTGCTGCGTCGTTCTCAAGACGGCTGTTTCTAGCCGCCTGGTTGCTTTGTTGACGGCGTTCATTATCGCCGTTTCCTTATTCTTCTCATCTCCGGCACTCTGCTCTAGCCTGCCTGTCAGGTAGCTATTATGGAGCAGTAGCTCGTCAACAATGCCCCTCATTTCTTTGAAGTGCCGTAGGATTACTGCGGCGTGTTCCTTGTTTATTTTCCTGGCCGAGTCTAAGCAGAACGCCGTGACCTTCCTCTCTATGTCACTGGCCTGTGCCTTTATATCGGGCACTTGCCGCTTATCCTCCCCGGCCAATCTCTCCTCGTCTCTGGGGGGGTTGTTTCTCCCCAGGCTTGCTCTCATCGTCTTCTCTGGTATCCTCGGGCTTGGAGTGGCCTCGTTCTTTTCCATCTGTTTCCTCAGGGGTTGGAGGACCACTCTGGCCTCTGCGCCTGGCGACGAGTGCCCTAGCGTCGGCATCACCGGCTCCTTGCCGCTTCTTGCGGCTGCCGCTGCGGCTGTTCGCTTCCCGGTGGCTATGTCCAGCGGCGTATTGAATCCCCCTCGCGGACTTTCAGTTGGCGCTTTGTTCCCGCGAGCACTCCCGCGCTGAGTCCGGCGGCGTGCTCTTCACAGTTCAAAACCCCTGGGTTTGAATTTGAATTTGAATTTGCCGCCTAGCAGCGTGCTCTTGGTTCCCAGGATGCCCGGGCGGCGGCGCTTCGGTCGCTCGACCCAAGATGGCTGCCGCGCGTCCGCTAACCTATCCTCCCGCACGTGGCACTTTGTTTTGCTTTTCTCGCGCTTATTGCGGCAATTTCCACTAAACTTTCGGTGTGCACTATGTTTTTAGCACTCGCACTATCTATTATTTTAGTTTTCGTGCCCGAGATCTTCGATTTTCGCGTTTTTGTCCGCCACGTGGCCTAACCTCACTTCGCGCACGCGGCACTTTCTTTTGTTTTTCCGCGCTTATTGCGGCAATTTTCACTAAACTTTCGGTGTGCACTATGTTTTTTAGCACTCGCACTTCCTATTATTTTAGTTTTCGTGCCCGAGATCTTCGATTTTCGCGTTTTTGTCCGCCACGTGGCCTTACCTCGCTTCGCACACGCGGCACTTTCTTTTGTTTTTTTCGCGCTTATTGCGGAAATCTCCACTAATATTTTTGCATGCACTTTATTTTAAGCACTAACTCTGCCTATTAAATTATTTTTCGCTCCCGAGATCTTTGATTTTTCGGTTTTTTCCTATCCGTCGCGTCCGCTAACCTCACTTTTCGCACGTGGCGATTTTCATTAGCTTTTTTCGCTCTGAATTCGGCGATCTCCACGATTCTTTTTAACTACGCGTTTTCCTCGGCACTCCCACTTTGCTTTAAATTAGTTTTTACGCCCGAACTTTTTAATTTGCCCGGTTTTTTCGTTTATAGACTGCGGAGCGACGTGCACGCGTCCGTCCCACTTGCCGCCATCTTGGAAACTCAGTAGATAGGGACAAGTAGTATTGAGCGATTAGGGGCTCGACCGTTGGGCCGGCCACGCCATTCCCGGAGTATAGCACTCATACTGGCTTCGCTAGATGTTATTTATATCCTACTTTCTGACGTCCAATGCCCGGGGAACGGCGCGCATAGGTGGTCGGCGCGCGACTTGGAAAAACCCTGCCCTCTCCTTTCGGGTCAGTGGGCAAGTTGAACCTACCCTTTCGGGCGGCAGCTCGCTTAGCCGGCGCCGCGCGATGCGCGCATTGCGCAGCACCGTTACCAGCGGGGGCCACGGGGAGGCGGAGCTGCCAGCATATAGCTCGGTCCCAGCAGGTTGGCTTTGCAGCCGATTGTCCCTGCACCGTCACGGCACTCATTTGCATGAGCGTCGCCTGCGCTGACGGTCGCAGGTCTTATCTCCGGCTCGTGTTGGTTTTCTTGTCCTCTTATCCTTAGTTCTCTTCCTGTTCCCAGTGTTTTGTGTATTGTCCTGTCATGGGTCCTGTGTTTTCGTGCGTGTATCCCTTCTTCGCTGTTTTATCTTCTTCTTCTTCGTCTCCTTCCTGCTCCTCTACTATTGGGTGTCGCCGTCTTCTTCTTCGGAGAGTCCCTCTTCGTTGGTTTCTTCCTCTTGTTCCCGTCGTTGTACGGGCACGCACTGGGCCAGTCTTGGACTATGCCTTAGAGGCCGGCCTGCCTGCCCCTCCAGTTGCGTCGATCCTCTTCCTGGCAGTCGCCCTGGCTGCGTTGCGCCTCCCATTTCTCGTAGGGCGTTCCTTCTCTTCTCCTCCTTCGCTTGGAGTACTTTCCTTGCAAACTGACAGAAGTGGGGGTATACGTCTTTTGTTACGTACTCCCGCTTTTCTTCCGGCCAGCGCAGATCGAGTTCTCCCAGTGCATTTCGGAATTCCTGCCTTTCTTCATCGAAGATTGGACAGTCTTCTAAGATGTGATGGGCGGTTTCTATTTCGCCGCATTCACATGTGTCCAATTCGCTGAGGTTGAATGACTTGAGCTTACCGTTGAAATCCCCGTGGCCGCTAATGAACTGTGTCGTGTAGTGGTCGGGTCTCACCCAGCGGATCTCCAGTCTGTCCTTGATGCTAGCAAAGTAGTCGAAGGTCGTCCTGCCCTTTGGCGTTGTTTGCCAGCGCTCTTGCCACTTATCTAACGCCTCGCCGACAATGGATTTCTCGTCGGGCGCTTCGTCGCGCCTCCTCTTCTTATTGTGGAGTCTTGCCCTGATTTCGACTAGGAGGTCAATAGGAATGACTCCGGCGATAACCTGCAGTGCCTCGGTTGACGTGGTTCTATAGGCCTTGGTCACTCGGAGGAGTGCCATCCTCTGTGACCTTATCAGCTTGCTCCTCGCTTTCCCTTTCAGTAGGTCGCTCCAGCCGGCTGCGGCGTATGTGGTTATCGGCTCGTACAGCCCTCTGTACAGAGTACGCATGGCCGCGTGTCCGAGTCCCCATTTCGCCTTGGCCACCCTCGCGAGGCTGTTGAAGAGTTTTTGACACTTACCTGTTATTGCCTCCACGTGCTTGTTGACTTTTAGCCCTCCTTCGAGGTGCACTCCAAGGTATTTGATTGCCTGCTCCATCCTTATATTCCTGCCGCTAATCTTAATAATCGGTGGCCTCTCCGCGTCCAGCTTGCCTTTGACGAGCAGCATCTCCGTTTTCTGTGCCGATAACGTTAGCTTCTTCCTGGTGCACCAGGTAGAGACTCGGGTAACTACCTCCTGTCCCTTTCCCTGGAGCTCGTTCCTCGTGTTGCCGGCAATTAGAATCACGATGTCGTCCGCGTACGCGATGGGTTCGCACCCTGTCGCGTTTTCCGCTAGCTCAGCCAGCAGGTCATCAAATACGAGATTCCAGAAACTTGGTCCCAGTACCGATCCCTGCGGGCATCCTTTCGTGACGGGCTTGCTCACTGCTTCGTTTTTCCCAGCAATCTGTACGGTTCTTTCGGAGAAGTAGCTCCTTGTTAACCGGTACAGGTTGTCGGGGCATTCTCTTCTTTTGAGCTCGTGCAGCACGTTCGGCCACCAGACGTTGTCGAAGGCTCCTGATATATCGAGTGCTATTGCGAGGACGTACCTCTTCTCGCTCATTTGCTCGATTTTCTCGCGGAGCTTGATGATCGCGTCCACCGTCGATCTTCCGGGGCGAAAGCCATATTGTCTGTCGGAGGAGAGCGCGTGGTCGTGGAAGATAGGTGCCATCCTGGTGGCCATTAGCCTTTCTAGCAGCTTGCCTAGCATGGAGAGCAGACAGATTGGCCTGTAGGATTTCGGATTGCTTCTGTCCCGATCCGGTCCCTTGGGGATGGTGATAACATTTGCGACCTTCCACCGTTTGGGGAATATTCCCCAGGCGAGGCAGCCGTTCATGAGCCTTAGGAGCTCCTGGTGTATTCTTCCCCAGGCCCGTTGGATTATTTCGACCTCAATCAGGTCGGGGCCTGGGCACTTCCCCTTCCTCAGCCGTTTCACGGCGTCACTGAGTTCCTCGAAGCTGAATTCAGGGGTGTCTTCTACGTTGGGGGGGTTTGTCGAGTTCCGCCTTATTTCCTTCTGCTCCTCCGTTTCGGTGTCTTCCTCGTCGTCGGGTAGAAGTGCGGACAACATCGCTGCCGCGGTCGTTCGCCAGTTGGAGGTATATCCGAGCGGCGTCTTCAGCGTCGATGTTGTTTCCTCTCCTCTGAGTTTCCTTGCGACTGTTTTGTAAGCGATGCCCCAAGGTTCCCTGTTACCCTCTTTGGTGACGAAGTCCTGCCAGCTCTGGATTTTTGCTCTTGCCAGCATCCTCTTATACTCCTTTCGTGTTGACCTGTACCGCAGCTTCTCCTGCTCCCTCGTAGCGGGGTCCCTGGCCCCCTGATACCTTCTTCTCGCCTGGTAGGTGTTTCTCTTTGCTCTGGTGAGTTCGGGCGTCCACCAGGGTACTGACCTGTAGTACCATTTCTTCTTTGGGATGGCGGTGTCGCAGGCACCTATCAGGGTTGCCTGGAGTTGCCCGGCCATTCTTTCGACGTCCTCTGCCTGCTGGAGGGTTGTTTCTTTGAGTGCCTCCATTTTCTCTGTGAGGGCACTCTGAAATACCTCCCAGTTGGCTTTTCGCGTGTTATAGCGTCTTTCCTGAAGCTGCGGTGTGGTGCTTCTCGTCCCGAAGTCGAGGAGCGTCTCCAGTATCCGGTGGTCACTGGAGGTACCATCTTCGCGTATCCTCCAGCCCTTTACAAGGAGTATTGCCTCTGGGCTCGCCATCGTCACGTCTATGTTTGATCGCCCTCGAGTTGTTTCAAACGTGTGGGGTTGTCCTGGTTGATTCAGGACATGGAGACCGTACTGCGCTATGACTGCCTCTAGGGCCTCGCCTCTGTCGTCGGTGCTCCTGCTGCACCACAGCGGTGATTTTGCGTTCGCATCCAGGCCGATGATGATCCTCTTGCCTCTGAGACACCGTAGTACCTTCTCCAACTGTTGCACGCCGACCTCGATGTTTCCTGTCGGCGGAAAGTACAGGCTTGCCGCGTACACCTCTGTTTCCCCGTCGCTTATCTGCACGCAGGAACAGTGTGTTGTGCAGAGTTCGGCGACCTCGAGGGGCGTTAGGGTCTCTGATTTTATCCCTACGGCCGCCATTGGCGGGTTGTGCTTCGACCCTCTGCAGGCGATCGCGACTCCTGTGCCGAATCCGGGTATTTTCCCATCGACGCTGTATGGTTCTTGCATTAATATTATGTCATCCCCATCGGCGTCCATTTGCGTCCGGATCTCATAAGGAGTTGTTTTGGATCGCTGCATGTTGTGCTGCAGGATCCTTATTTCCCTTTTCCTCCCAAGTCCTCTTCTGTCCCTGCGTTGCTCTTTATACATATTGCGTCCTTGCTATTATTGCTTCCAAGGCTTTCGTATACATTGGGCATTTCGCGTTGGAAGCTGCGTGGTCGCCCTTCCTCCCTGCTCTCTTGCAGTTTACGCAGGTGGCGTGCCCATCCTTATCTTTGCACTCTTTAGTGCTGTGCCCACTTTCTGCACAGTGCGCGCAGATTTCGTAGTTAACGCGGCAATATTTTGCCACGTGTCCGTATCCTTGACACTTGTAGCAGCGACTAACTGCTATGTAATCTTTAACTTTGCAGGCATTCCATGAGAGGAAGATCTTACCTTTCAATAGTTTCTCCCTTACCTGGGGGGGCACTTCGATGACCCAGTTCGTCTCCTCTTGATCCTTTCTGCCGGTCCTGAAGCAGAACTTGATGGCTGCAACGTCGTCCTCATTTAGTCTTTCTTGGTTCTGCTTCCTCATGCAGGCCAGGATCTCCTTCTCTGGAATGTCCCTCGGGACGTCGTAGATGATCATCCTGGGGGGTCTCCGCTGCGGCGTGCTAGCTTTTAGTCCAGCCTCCTTTAGTTTCGAGTTCTCGGTGAACTCTTTTAGGCTCTCCGGCTTCGTCGTCTCAACGGCTAGGCCGTTTCCCTTTATTTTCCGGACGGCCGTAACTTGGATTCCTCTCTTGCGGGGATTCACTAGGGTGAACACCGCGTCAAGTGCTTCTTCGCTCGTTTGAATCTCGCCACCTTCTCTTTCCGGTCGAATTATGACCACATTTTTGGGCGGCTTGACCGCCGTCTGCTCGACCTTGTTGCTCGTTATCTTTACTTTTTCGGCGTATGTCGGCTCCCTCTGTTCCTGCTGCGTCGTTCTCAAGACGGCTGTTTCTAGCCGCCTGGTTGCTTTGTTGACGGCGTTCATTATCGCCGTTTCCTTATTCTTCTCATCTCCGGCACTCTGCTCTAGCCTGCCTGTCAGGTAGCTATTATGGAGCAGTAGCTCGTCAACAATGCCCCTCATTTCTTTGAAGTGCCGTAGGATTACTGCGGCGTGTTCCTTGTTTATTTTCCTGGCCGAGTCTAAGCAGAACGCCGTGACCTTCCTCTCTATGTCACTGGCCTGTGCCTTTATATCGGGCACTTGCCGCTTATCCTCCCCGGCCAATCTCTCCTCATCTCTGGGGTGGTTGTTTCTCCCCAGGCTTGCTCTCATCGTCTTCTCTGGTATCCTCGGGCTTGGAGTGGCCTCGTTCTTTTCCATCTGTTTCCTCAGGGGTTGGAGGACCACTCTGGCCTCTGCGCCTGGCGACGAGTGCCCTAGCGTCGGCATCACCGGCTCCTTGCCGCTTCTTGCGGCTGCCGCTGCGGCTGTTCGCTTCCCGGTGGCTATGTCCAGCGGCGTATTGAACCCCCCTCGCGGACTTTCAGTTGGCGCTTTTTTCCCGCGAGCACTCCCGCGCTGAGTCCGGCGGCGTGCTCTTCACAGTTCAAACCCCTGGGTTTGAATTTGAATTTGAATTTGCCGCCTAGCAGCGTGCTCTTGGTTCCCAAGATGCCCGGGCGGCGGCGCTTCGGTCGCTCGACCCAAGATGGCTGCCGCGCGTCCGCTAACCTATCCTCCCGCACGTGGCACTTTGTTTTGCTTTTCTCGCGCTTATTGCGGCAATTTCCACTAAACTTTCGGTGTGCACTATGTTTTTAGCACTCGCACTATCTATTATTTTAGTTTTCGTGCCCGAGATCTTCGATTTTCGCGTTTTTGTCCGCCACGTGGCCTAACCTCACTTCGCGCACGCGGCACTTTCTTTTGTTTTTCCGCGCTTATTGCGGCAATTTTCACTAAACTTTCGGTGTGCACTATGTTTTTTAGCACTCGCACTTCCTATTATTTTAGTTTTCGTGCGCGAGATCTTCGATTTTCGCGTTTTTGTCCGCCACGTGGCCTAACCTCGCTTCGCACACGCGGCACTTTCTTTTGTTTTTTTTCGCGCTTATTGCGGAACTCTCCACTAATATTTTGCATGCACTTTATTTTAAGCACTAGCTCTGCCTATTAAATTATTTTTCGCTCCCGAGATCTTTGATTTTCGGTTTTTTCCTATCCGTCGCGTCCGCTAACCTCACTTTTCGCACGTGGCGATTTTCATTAGCTTTTTTCGCTCTGAATTCGGCGATCTCCACGATTCTTTTTAACTACACGTTTTCCTCGGCACCCCCACTTTGCTTTAAATTAATTTTTACGCCCGAACTTTTTAATTTGCCCGGTTTTTTCGTTTATAGACTGCGGAGCGACGTGCACGCGTCCGTCCCACTTGCCGCCATCTTGGAAACTCAGTAGATAGGGACAAGTAGTATTGAGCGATTAGGGGCTCGACCGTTGGGCCGGCCACGCCATTCCCGGAGTATAGCACTCATACTGGCTTCGCTAGATGTTATTTATATCCTACTTTCTGACGTCCAATGCCCGGGGAACGGCGCGCATAGGTGGTCGGCGCGCGACTTGGAAAAACCCTGCCCTCTCCTTTCGGGTCAGTGGGCAAGTTGAACCTACCCTTTCGGGCGGCAGCTCGCTTAGCCGGCACCGCGCGATGCGCGCATCGCGCAGCACCGTTACCAGCGGGGGCCACGGGGAGGCGGAGCTGCCAGCGTATAGCTCGGTCCCAGCAGGTTGGCTTTGCAGCCGATTGTCCCTGCACCGTCACGGCACTCATTTGCATGAGCGTCGCCTGCACTGACGGTCGCAGGTCTTATCTCCGACTCGTGTTGGTTTTTTGTCCTCTTATCCTTAGTTCTCTTCCTGTTCCCAGTGTTTTGTGTATTGTCCTGTCATGGATCCTGTGTTTTCGTGCGTGTTTCCCTTCTTCGCTGTTTTATCTTCTTCTTCTCCGTCTCCTTCCTGCTCCTCTATTACTGGGTGTCGCCGTCTTCTTCTTCGGAGAGTCCCTCTTCGTTGGTTTCTTCCTCTTGTTCCCGTCGTTGTACGGGCACGCACTGGGCCAGTCTTGGACTATGCCTTAGAGGCCGGCCTGCCTGCCCCTCCAGTTGCGTCGATCCTCTTCCTGGCAGTCGCCCTGGCTGCGTTGCGCCTCCCATTTCACGTAGGGCGTTCCTTCTCTTCTCCTCCTTCGCTTGGAGTACTTTCCTTGCAAACTGACAGAAGTGGGGGTATACGTCTTTTGTTACGTACTCCCGCTTTTCTTCCGGCCAGCGCAGATCGAGTTCTCCCAGTGCATTTCGGAATTCCTGCCTTTCTTCATCGAAGATTGGACAGTCTTCTAAGATGTGATGGGCGGTTTCTATTTCGCCGCATTCACATGTGTCCAATTCGCTGAGGTTGAATGACTTGAGCTTACCGTTGAAATCCCCGTGGCCGCTAATGAACTGTGTCGTGTAGTGGTCGGGTCTCACCCAGCGGTTCTCAAGTCTGTCCTTGATGCTAGCAAAGTAGTCGAAGGTCGTCCTGCCCTTTGGCGTTGTTTGCCAGCGCTCTTGCCACTTATCTAACGCCTCGCCGACAATGGATTTCTCGTCGGGCGCTTCGTCGCGCCTCCTCTTCTTATTGTGGAGTCTTGCCCTGATTTCGACTAGGAGGTCAATAGGAATGACTCCGGCGATAACCTGCAGTGCCTCGGTTGACGTGGTTCTATAGGCCTTGGTCACTCGGAGGAGTGCCATCCTCTGTGACCTTATCAGCTTGCTCCTCGCTTTCCCTTTCAGTAGGTCGCTCCAGCCGGCTGCGGCGTATGTGGTTATCGGCTCGTACAGCCCTCTGTACAGAGTACGCATGGCCGCGTGTCCGAGTCCCCATTTCGCCTTGGCCACCCTCGCGAGGCTGTTGAAGAGTTTTTGACACTTACCTGTTATTGCCTCCACGTGCTTGTTAACTTTTAGCCCTCCTTCGAGGTGCACTCCAAGGTATTTGATTGCCTGCTCCATCCTTATATTCCTGCCGCTAATCTTAATAATCGGTGGCCTCTCCGCGTCCAGCTTACCTTTGACGAGCAGCATCTCCGTTTTCTGTGCCGATAACGTTAGCTTCTTCCTGGTGCACCAGGTAGAGACTCGGGTAACTACCTCCTGTCCTTTTTCCTGGAGCTCGTTCCTCGTGTTGCCGGCAATTAGAATCACGATGTCGTCCGCGTACGCGATGGGTTCGCACCCAGTCGCGTTTTCCGCTAGCTCAGCCAGCAGGTCATCAAATACGAGATTCCAGAAACTTGGTCCCAGTACCGATCCCTGCGGGCATCCTTTCGTGACGGGCTTGCTCACTGCTTCGTTTTTCCCAGCAATCTGTACGGTTCTTTCGGAGAAGTAGCTCCTTGTTAACCGGTACAGGTTGTCGGGGCATTCTCTTCTTTTGAGCTCGTGCAGCACGTTCGGCCACCAGACGTTGTCGAAGGCTCCTGATATATCGAGTGCTATTGCGAGGACGTACCTCTTCTCGCTCATTTGCTCGATTTTCTCGCGGAGCTTGATGATCGCGTCCACCGTCGATCTTCCGGGGCGAAAGCCATATTGTCTGTCGGAGGAGAGCGCGTGGTCGTGGAAGATAGGTGCCATCCTGGTGGCCATTAGCCTTTCTAGCAGCTTGCCTATCATGGAGAGCAGACAGATTGGCCTGTAGGATTTCGGATTGCTTCTGTCCCGATCCGGTCCCTTGGGGATGGTGATAACATTTGCGACCTTCCACCGTTTGGGGAATATTCCCCAGGCGAGGCAGCCGTTCATGAGCCTTAGGAGCTCCTGGTGTATTCTTCCCCAGGCCCGTTGGATTATTTCGACCTCAATCAGGTCGGGGCCTGGGCACTTCCCCTTCCTCAGCCGTTTCACGGCGTCACTGAGTTCCTCGAAGCTGAATTCAGGGGTGTCTTCTACGTTGGGGGGGTTTGTCGAGTTCCGCCTTATTTCCTTCTGCTCCTCCGTTTCGGTGTCTTCCTCGTCGTCGGGTAGAAGTGCGGACAACATCGCTGCCGCGGTCGTTCGCCAGTTGGAGGTATATCCGAGCGGCGTCTTCAGCGTCGATGTTGTTTCCTCTCCTCTGAGTTTCCTTGCGACTGTTTTGTAAGCGATGCCCCAAGGTTCCCTGTTACCCTCTTTGGTGACGAAGTCCTGCCAGCTCTGGATTTTTGCTCTTGCCAGCATCCTCTTATACTCCTTTCGTGTTGACCTGTACCGCAGCTTCTCCTGCTCCCTCGTAGCGGGGTCCCTGGCCCCCTGATACCTTCTTCTCGCCTGGTAGGTGTTTCTCTTTGCTCTGGTGAGTTCGGGCGTCCACCAGGGTACTGACCTGTAGTACCATTTCTTCTTTGGGATGGCGGTGTCGCAGGCACCTATCAGGGTTGCCTGGAGTTGCCCGGCCATTCTTTCGACGTCCTCTGCCTGCTGGAGGGTTGTTTCTTTGAGTGCCTCCATTTTCTCTGTGAGGGCACTCTGAAATACCTCCCAGTTGGCTTTTCGCGTGTTATAGCGTCTTTCCTGAAGCTGCGGTGTGGTGCTTCTCGTCCCGAAGTCGAGGAGCGTCTCCAGTATCCGGTGGTCACTGGAGGTACCATCTTCGCGTATCCTCCAGCCCTTTACAAGGAGTATTGCCTCTGGGCTCGCCATCGTCACGTCTATGTTTGATCGCCCTCGAGTTGTTTCAAACGTGTGGGGTTGTCCTGGTTGATTCAGGACATGGAGACCGTACTGCGCTATGACTGCCTCTAGGGCCTCGCCTCTGTCGTCGGTGCTCCTGCTGCACCACAGCGGTGATTTTGCGTTCGCATCCAGGCCGATGATGATCCTCTTGCCTCTGAGACACCGTAGTACCTTCTCCAACTGTTGCACGCCGACCTCGATGTTTCCTGTCGGCGGAAAGTACAGGCTTGCCGCGTACACCTCTGTTTCCCCGTCGCTTATCTGCACGCAGGAACAGTGTGTTGTGCAGAGTTCGGCGACCTCGAGGGGCGTTAGGGTCTCTGATTTTATCCCTACGGCCGCCATTGGCGGGTTGTGCTTCGACCCTCTGCAGGCGATCGCGACTCCTGTGCCGAATCCGGGTATTTTCCCATCGACGCTGTATGGTTCTTGCATTAATATTATGTCATCCCCATCGGCGTCCATTTGCGTCCGGATCTCATAAGGAGTTGTTTTGGATCGCTGCATGTTGTGCTGCAGGATCCTTATTTCCCTTTTCCTCCCAAGTCCTCTTCTGTCCCTGCGTTGCTCTTTATACATATTGCGTCCTTGCTATTATTGCTTCCAAGGCTTTCGTATACATTGGGCATTTCGCGTTGGAAGCTGCGTGGTCGCCCTTCCTCCCTGCTCTCTTGCAGTTTACGCAGGTGGCGTGCCCATCCTTATCTTTGCACTCTTTAGTGCTGTGCCCACTTTCTGCACAGTGCGCGCAGATTTCGTAGTTAACGCGGCAATATTTTGCCACGTGTCCGTATCCTTGACACTTGTAGCAGCGACTAACTGCTATGTAATCTTTAACTTTGCAGGCATTCCATGAGAGGAAGATCTTACCTTTCAATAGTTTCTCCCTTACCTGGGGGGGCACTTCGATGACCCAGTTCGTCTCCTCTTGATCCTTTCTGCCGGTCCTGAAGCAGAACTTGATGGCTGCAACGTCGTCCTCATTTAGTCTTTCTTGGTTCTGCTTCCTCATGCAGGCCAGGATCTCCTTCTCTGGAATGTCCCTCGGGACGTCGTAGATGATCATCCTGGGGGGTCTCCGCTGCGGCGTGCTAGCTTTTAGTCCAGCCTTCTTTAGTTTCGAGTTCTCGGTGAACTCTTTTAGGCTCTCCGGCTTCGTCGTCTCAACGGCTAGGCCGTTTCCCTTTATTTTCCGGACGGCCGTAACTTGGATTCCTCTCTTGCGGGGATTCACTAGGGTGAACACCGCGTCAAGTGCTTCTTCGCTCGTTTGAATCTCGCCACCTTCTCTTTCCGGTCGAATTATGACCACATTTTTGGGCGGCTTGACCGCCGTCTGCTCGACCTTGTTGCTCGTTATCTTTACTTTTTCGGCGTATGTCGGCTCCCTCTGTTCCTGCTGCGTCGTTCTCAAGACGGCTGTTTCTAGCCGCCTGGTTGCTTTGTTGACGGCGTCCATTATCGCCGTTTCCTTATTCTTCTCATCTCCGGCACTCTGCTCTAGCCTGCCTGTCAGGTAGCTATTATGGAGCAGTAGCTCGTCAACAATGCCCCTCATTTCTTTGAAGTGCCGTAGGATTACTGCGGCGTGTTCCTTGTTTATTTTCCTGGCCGAGTCTAAGCAGAACGCCGTGACCTTCCTCTCTATGTCACTGGCCTGTGCCTTTATATCGGGCACTTGCCGCTTATCCTCCCCGGCCAATCTCTCCTCATCTCTGGGGGGGTTGTTTCTCCCCAGGCTTGCTCTCATCGTCTTCTCTGGTATCCTCGGGCTTGGAGTGGCCTCGTTCTTTTCCATCTGTTTCCTCAGGGGTTGGAGGACCACTCTGGCCTCTGCGCCTGGCGACGAGTGCCCTAGCGTCGGCATCACCGGCTCCTTGCCGCTTCTTGCGGCTGCCGCTGCGGCTGTTCGCTTCCCGGTGGCTATGTCCAGCGGCGTATTGAATCCCCCTCGCGGACTTTCAGTTGGCGCTTTGTTCCCGCGAGCACTCCCGCGCTGAGTCCGGCGGCGTGCTCTTCACAGTTCAAAACCCCTGGGTTTGAATTTGAATTTGAATTTGCCGCCTAGCAGCGTGCTCTTGGTTCCCAAGATGCCCGGGCGGCGGCGCTTCGGTCGCTCGACCCAAGATGGCTGCCGCGCGTCCGCTAACCTATCCTCCCGCACGTGGCACTTTGTTTTGCTTTTCTCGCGCTTATTGCGGCAATTTCCACTAAACTTTCGGTGTGCACTATGTTTTTAGCACTCGCACTATCTATTATTTTAGTTTTCGTGCCCGAGATCTTCGATTTTCGCGTTTTTGTCCGCCACGTGGCCTAACCTCACTTCGCGCACGCGGCACTTTCTTTTGTTTTTCCGCGCTTATTGCGGCAATTTTCACTAAACTTTCGGTGTGCACTATGTTTTTTAGCACTCGCACTTCCTATTATTTTAGTTTTCGTGCCCGAGATCTTCGATTTTCGCGTTTTTGTCCGCCACGTGGCCTAACCTCGCTTCGCGCACGCGGCACTTTCTTTTGTTTTTCCGCGCTTATTGCGGCAATTTTCACTAAACTTTCGGTGTGCACTATGTTTTTTAGCACTCGCACTTCCTATTATTTTAGTTTTCGTGCCCGAGATCTTCGATTTACGCGTTTTTGTCCGCCACGTGGCCTAACCTCGCTTCGCACACGCGGCACTTTCTTTGCTTTTTCCGCGCTTATTGCGGAAATCTCCACTAATATTTTTGCATGCACTTTATTTTAAGCACTAACTCTGCCTATTAAGTTATTTTTCGCTCCCGAGATCTTTGATTTTTCGGTTTTTCCTATCCGTCGCGTCAGCTAACCTCACTTTTCGCACGTGGCGATTTACATTAGCTTTTTTCGCTCTGAATTCGGCGATCTCCACGATTCTTTTTAACTACACGATTTCCTCGGCACTCCCACTTTGCTTTAAATTAATTTTTACGCCCGAACTTTTTAATTTGCCCGGTTTTTTCGTTTATAGACTGCGGAGCGACGTGCACGCGTCCGTCCCACTTGCCGCCATCTTGGAAACTAGTAGATAGGGACATACATACATACATATATGCAATTTTTGGTAACGGGTACTTTCCCAGACTTTTTGTCCATACAGTAACCCGGGTCCCCTGGACCAATTGGGGTTGGGTAAACGCCCAACCATCGCGCAAGGCACACAGTGCCCTGCTTCCTGGATTAGCTAGGCCTGCAGGGGCTGTCGCTCGTCTCAGGTCGAACGGGGCCCTTTCTAAGCCCTACCGTCTACCGGGACGGTACCGGAGCAGTTGGGACGCTGCTCACACGCCGTAGACCATTCGGTGTAGGACGAACACCTTAACTCGGCCCTCTTGCCAGCATCTTGGCCATCAACCACTGCCACCACGAGTCCATACCCATGTTTGGCCGAGCAGAGGGGTCGCTACTCCCTCCGGGCTATAACTCGACCCGCCCGTGGTACCAGCCTAAGTCGCTGGTGGGACTATCGTGTGGATGTACGGCCACGTCACTACCGGCCCGGCGTCCTGCTAACCGAGCTCGGCAGACCCAGATGGGACTCACGTAAGCGGGGCTTACAGGGCGCCTACAAACCCTGAACTTTCCCCGACGGTCCCACCCTTGGCATCAGGATCGTGGGTGCGCTACTACCCAAGGCCCCTTGGAGAGAGTGAGGCTGCCTCTCTCCGCCGGCAACCTTCCTTGCGGTGTACATAGGGACTCACGTAACGGGACGCTTGTCCCGACGGTCCCCCTGGCTGCGGGAACGTGGGTTTGCCAGCCCCCATAGGCTCGCAAAGCGAGCCCTCCCTGCGGGAAGTAGATAGGGACAAGTAGTATTGAGCGATTAGGGGCTCGACCGTTGGGCCGGCCACGCCATTCCCGGAGTATAGCACTCATACTGGCTTCGCTAGATGTTATTTATATCCTACTTTCTGACGTCCAATGCCCGGGGAACGGCGCGCATAGGTGGTCGGCGCGCGACTTGGAAAAACCCTGCCCTCTCCTTTCGGGTCAGTGGGCAAGTTGAACCTACCCTTTCGGGCGGCAGCTCGCTTAGCCGGCGCCGCGCGATGCGCGCATCGCGCAGCACCGTTACCAGCGGGGGCCACGGGGAGGCGGAGCTGCCAGCATATAGCTCGGTCCCAGCAGGTTGGCTTTGCAGCCGATTGTCCCTGCACCGTCACGGCACTCATTTGCGTGAGCGTCGCCTGCACTGACGGTCGCAGGTCTTATCTCCGGCTCGTGTTGGTTTTCTTGTCCTCTTATCCTTAGTTCTCTTCCTGTTCCCAGTGTTTTGTGTATTGTCCTGTCATGGGTCCTGTGTTTTCGTGCGTGTATCCCTTCTTCGCTGTTTTATCTTCTTCTTCTTCGTCTCCTTCCTGCTCCTCTACTATTGGGTGTCGCCGTCTTCTTCTTCGGAGAGTCCCTCTTCGTTGGTTTCTTCCTCTTGTTCCCGTCGTTGTACGGGCACGCACTGGGCCAGTCTTGGACTATGCCTTAGAGGCCGGCCTGCCTGCCCCTCCAGTTGCGTCGATCCTCTTCCTGGCAGTCGCCCTGGCTGCGTTGCGCCTCCCATTTCTCGTAGGGCGTTCCTTCTCTTCTCCTCCTTCGCTTGGAGTACTTTCCTTGCAAACTGACAGAAGTGGGGGTATACGTCTTTTGTTACGTACTCCCGCTTTTCTTCCGGCCAGCGCAGATCGAGTTCTCCCAGTGCATTTCGGAATTCCTGCCTTTCTTCATCGAAGATTGGACAGTCTTCTAAGATGTGATGGGCGGTTTCTATTTCGCCGCATTCACATGTGTCCAATTCGCTGAGGTTGAATGACTTGAGCTTACCGTTGAAATCCCCGTGGCCGCTAATGAACTGTGTCGTGTAGTGGTCGGGTCTCACCCAGCGGTTCTCCAGTCTGTCCTTGATGCTAGCAAAGTAGTCGAAGGTCGTCCTGCCCTTTGGCGTTGTTTGCCAGCGCTCTTGCCACTTATCTAACGCCTCGCCGACAATGGATTTCTCGTCGGGCGCTTCGTCGCGCCTCCTCTTCTTATTGTGGAGTCTTGCCCTGATTTCGACTAGGAGGTCAATAGGAATGACTCCTGCGATAACCTGCAGTGCCTCGGTTGACGTGGTTCTATAGGCCTTGGTCACTCGGAGGAGTGCCATCCTCTGTGACCTTATCAGCTTGCTCCTCGCTTTCCCTTTCAGTAGGTCGCTCCAGCCGGCTGCGGCGTATGTGGTTATCGGCTCGTACAGCCCTCTGTACAGAGTACGCATGGCCGCGTGTCCGAGTCCCCATTTCGCCTTGGCCACCCTCGCGAGGCTGTTGAAGAGTTTTTGACACTTACCTGTTATTGCCTCCACGTGCTTGTTGACTTTTAGCCCTCCTTCGAGGTGCACTCCGAGGTATTTGATTGCCTGCTCCATCCTTATATTCCTGCCGCTAATCTTAATAATCGGTGGCCTCTCCGCGTCCAGCTTACCTTTGACGAGCAGCATCTCCGTTTTCTGTGCCGATAACGTTAGCTTCTTCCTGGTGCACCAGGTAGAGACTCGGGTAACTACCTCCTGTCCCTTTTCCTGGAGCTCGTTCCTCGTGTTGCCGGCAATTAGAATCACGATGTCGTCCGCGTACGCGATGGGTTCGCACCCTGTCGCGTTTCCCGCTAGCTCAGCCAGCAGGTCATCAAATACGAGATTCCAGAAACTTGGTCCCAGTACCGATCCCTGCGGGCATCCTTTCGTGACGGGCTTGCTCACTGCTTCGTTTTTCCCAGCAATCTGTACGGTTCTTTCGGAGAAGTAGCTCCTTGTTAACCGGTACAGGTTGTCGGGGCATTCTCTTCTTTTGAGCTCGTGCAGCACGTTCGGCCACCAGACGTTGTCGAAGGCTCCTGATATATCGAGTGCTATTGCGAGGACGTACCTCTTCTCGCTCATTTGCTCGATTTTCTCGCGGAGCTTGATGATCGCGTCCACCGTCGATCTTCCGGGGCGAAAGCCATATTGTCTGTCGGAGGAGAGCGCGTGGTCGTGGAAGATAGGTGCCATCCTGGTGGCCATTAGCCTTTCTAGCAGCTTGCCTATCATGGAGAGCAGACAGATTGGCCTGTAGGATTTCGGATTGCTTCTGTCCCGATCCGGTCCCTTGGGGATGGTGATAACATTTGCGACCTTCCACCGTTTGGGGAATATTCCCCAGGCGAGGCAGCCGTTCATGAGCCTTAGGAGCTCCTGGTGTATTCTTCCCCAGGCCCGTTGGATTATTTCGACCTCAATCAGGTCGGGGCCTGGGCACTTCCCCTTCCTCAGCCGTTTCACGGCGTCACTGAGTTCCTCGAAGCTGAATTCAGGGGTGTCTTCTACGTTGGGGGGGTTTGTCGAGTTCCGCCTTATTTCCTTCTGCTCCTCCGTTTCGGTGTCTTCCTCGTCGTCGGGTAGAAGTGCGGACAACATCGCTGCCGCGGTCGTTCGCCAGTTGGAGGTATATCCGAGCGGCGTCTTCAGCGTCGATGTTGTTTCCTCTCCTCTGAGTTTCCTTGCGACTGTTTTGTAAGCGATGCCCCAAGGCTCCCTGTTACCCTCTTTGGTGACGAAGTCCTGCCAGCTCTGGATTTTTGCTCTTGCCAGCATCCTCTTATACTCCTTTCGTGTTGACCTGTACCGCAGCTTCTCCTGCTCCCTCGTAGCGGGGTCCCTGGCCCCCTGATACCTTCTTCTCGCCTGGTAGGTGTTTCTCTTTGCTCTGGTGAGTTCGGGCGTCCACCAGGGTACTGACCTGTAGTACCATTTCTTCTTTGGGATGGCGGTGTCGCAGGCACCTATCAGGGTTGCCTGGAGTTGCCCGGCCATTCTTTCGACGTCCTCTGCCTGCTGGAGGGTTGTTTCTTTGAGTGCCTCCATTTTCTCTGTGAGGGCACTCTGAAATACCTCCCAGTTGGCTTTTCGCGTGTTATAGCGTCTTTCCTGAAGCTGCGGTGTGGTGCTTCTCGTCCCGAAGTCGAGGAGCGTCTCCAGTATCCGGTGGTCACTGGAGGTACCATCTTCGCGTATCCTCCAGCCCTTTACAAGGAGTATTGCCTCTGGGCTCGCCATCGTCACGTCTATGTTTGATCGCCCTCGAGTTGTTTCAAACGTGTGGGGTTGTCCTGGTTGATTCAGGACATGGAGACCGTACTGCGCTATGACTGCCTCTAGGGCCTCGCCTCTGTCGTCGGTGCTCCTGCTGCACCACAGCGGTGATTTTGCGTTCGCATCCAGGCCGATGATGATCCTCTTGCCTCTGAGACACCGTAGTACCTTCTCCAACTGTTGCACGCCGACCTCGATGTTTCCTGTCGGCGGAAAGTACAGGCTTGCCGCGTACACCTCTGTTTCCCCGTCGCTTATCTGCACGCAGGAACAGTGTGTTGTGCAGAGTTCGGCGACCTCGAGGGGCGTTAGGGTCTCTGATTTTATCCCTACGGCCGCCATTGGCGGGTTGTGCTTCGACCCTCTGCAGGCGATCGCGACTCCTGTGCCGAATCCGGGTATTTTCCCATCGACGCTGTATGGTTCTTGCATTAATATTATGTCATCCCCATCGGCGTCCATTTGCGTCCGGATCTCATAAGGAGTTGTTTTGGATCGCTGCATGTTGTGCTGCAGGATCCTTATTTCCCTTTTCCTCCCAAGTCCTCTTCTGTCCCTGCGTTGCTCTTTATACATATTGCGTCCTTGCTATTATTGCTTCCAAGGCTTTCGTATACATTGGGCATTTCGCGTTGGAAGCTGCGTGGTCGCCCTTCCTCCCTGCTCTCTTGCAGTTTACGCAGGTGGCGTGCCCATCCTTATCTTTGCACTCTTTAGTGCTGTGCCCACTTTCTGCACAGTGCGCGCAGATTTCGTAGTTAACGCGGCAATATTTTGCCACGTGTCCGTATCCTTGACACTTGTAGCAGCGACTAATTGCTATGTAATCTTTAACTTTGCAGGCATTCCATGAGAGGAAGATCTTACCTTTCAATAGTTTCTCCCTTACCTGGGGGGGCACTTCGATGACCCAGTTCGTCTCCTCTTGATCCTTTCTGCCGGTCCTGAAGCAGAACTTGATGGCTGCAACGTCGTCCTCATTTAGTCTTTCTTGGTTCTGCTTCCTCATGCAGGCCAGGATCTCCTTCTCTGGAATGTCCCTCGGGACGTCGTAGATGATCATCCTGGGGGGTCTCCGCTGCGGCGTGCTAGCTTTTAGTCCAGCCTCCTTTAGTTTCGAGTTCTCGGTGAACTCTTTTAGGCTCTCCGGCTTCGTCGTCTCAACGGCTAGGCCGTTTCCCTTTATTTTCCGGACGGCCGTAACTTGGATTCCTCTCTTGCGGGGATTCACTAGGGTGAACACCGCGTCAAGTGCTTCTTCGCTCGTTTGAATCTCGCCACCTTCTCTTTCCGGTCGAATTATGACCACATTTTTGGGCGGCTTGACCGCCGTCTGCTCGACCTTGTTGCTCGTTATCTTTACTTTTTCGGCATATGTCGGCTCCCTCTGTTCCTGCTGCGTCGTTCTCAAGACGGCTGTTTCTAGCCGCCTGGTTGCTTTGTTGACGGCGTTCATTATCGCCGTTTCCTTATTCTTCTCATCTCCGGCACTCTGCTCTAGCCTGCCTGTCAGGTAGCTATTATGGAGCAGTAGCTCGTCAACAATGCCCCTCATTTCTTTGAAGTGCCGTAGGATTACTGCGGCGTGTTCCTTGTTTATTTTCCTGGCCGAGTCTAAGCAGAACGCCGTGACCTTCCTCTCTATGTCACTGGCCTGTGCCTTTATATCGGGCACTTGCCGCTTATCCTCCCCGGCCAATCTCTCCTCATCTCTGGGGGGGTTGTTTCTCCCCAGGCTTGCTCTCATCGTCTTCTCTGGTATCCTCGGGCTTGGAGTGGCCTCGTTCTTTTCCATCTGTTTCCTCAGGGGTTGGAGGACCACTCTGGCCTCTGCGCCTGGCGACGAGTGCCCTAGCGTCGGCATCACCGGCTCCTTGCCGCTTCTTGCGGCTGCCGCTGCGGCTGTTCGCTTCCCGGTGGCTATGTCCAGCGGCGTATTGAATCCCCCTCGCGGACTTTCAGTTGGCGCTTTGTTCCCGCGAGCACTCCCGCACTGAGTCCGGCGGCGTGCTCTTCACAGTTCAAAACCCCTGGGTTTGAATTTGAATTTGAATTTGCCGCCTAGCAGCGTGCTCTTGGTTCCCAAGATGCCCGGGCGGCGGCGCTTCGGTCGCTCGACCCAAGATGGCTGCCGCGCGTCCGCTAACCTATCCTCCCGCACGTGGCACTTTGTTTTGCTTTTCTCGCGCTTATTGCGGCAATTTCCACTAAACTTTCGGTGTGCACTATGTTTTTAGCACTCGCACTATCTATTATTTTAGTTTTCGTGCCCGAGATCTTCGATTTTCGCGTTTTTGTCCGCCACGTGGCCTAACCTCACTTCGCGCACGCGGCACTTTCTTTTGTTTTTCCGCGCTTGTTGCGGCAATTTTCACTAAACTTTCGGTGTGCACTATGTTTTTTAGCACTCGCACTTCCTATTATTTTAGTTTTCGTGCCCGAGATCTTCGATTTTCGCGTTTTTGTCCGCCACGAGGCCTAACCTCGCTTCGCGCACGCGGCACTTTCTTTTGTTTTTCCGCGCTTATTGCGGCAATTTTCACTAAACTTTCGGTGTGCACTATGTTTTTTAGCACTCGCACTTCCTATTATTTTAGTTTTCGTGCCCGAGATCTTCGATTTACGCGTTTTTGTCCGCCACGTGGCCTAACCTCGCTTCGCACACGCGGCACTTTCTTTGCTTTTTCCGCGCTTATTGCGGAAATCTCCACTAATATTTTTGCATGCACTTTATTTTAAGCACTAACTCTGCCTATTAAGTTATTTTTCGCTCCCGAGATCTTTGATTTTTCGGTTTTTCCTATCCGTCGCGTCAGCTAACCTCACTTTTCGCACGTGGCGATTTACATTAGCTTTTTTCGCTCTGAATTCGGCGATCTCCACGATTCTTTTTAACTACACGATTTCCTCGGCACTCCCACTTTGCTTTAAATTAATTTTTACGCCCGAACTTTTTAATTTGCCCGGTTTTTTCGTTTATAGACTGCGGAGCGACGTGCACGCGTCCGTCCCACTTGCCGCCATCTTGGAAACTAGTAGATAGGGACATACATACATATATGCAATTTTTGGTAACGGGTACTTTCCCAGACTTTTTGTCCATACAGTAACCCGGGTCCCCTGGACCAATTGGGGTTGGGTAAACGCCCAACCATCGCGCAAGGCACACAGTGCCCTGCTTCCTGGATTAGCTAGGCCTGCAGGGGCTGTCGCTCGTCTCAGGTCGAACGGGACCCTTTCTAAGCCCTACCGTCTACCGGGACGGTACCGGAGCAGTTGGGACGCTGCTCACACGCCGTAGACCATTCGGTGTAGGACGAACACCTTAACTCGGCCCTCTTGCCAGCATCTTGGCCATCAACCACTGCCACCAGGAGTCCATACCCATTTTTGGCCGAGCAGAGGGGTCGCTACTCCCTCCGGGCTATAACTCGACCCGCCCGTGGTACCAGCCTAAGTCGCTGGTGGGACTATCGTGTGGATGTACGGCCACGTCACTACCGGCCCGGCGTCCTGCTAACCGAGCTCGGCAGACCCAGATGGGACTCACGTAAGCGGGGCTTACAGGGCGCCTACAAACCCTGAACTTTCCCCGACGGTCCCACCCTTGGCATCAGGATCGTGGGTGCGCTACTACCCAAGGCCCCTTGGAGAGAGTGAGGCTGCCTCTCTCCGCCGGCAACCTTCCTTGCGGTGTACATAGGGACTCACGTAACGGGACGCTTGTCCCGACGGTCCCCCTGGCTGCGGGAACGTGGGTTTGCCAGCCCCCATAGGCTCGCAAAGCGAGCCCTCCCTGCGGGAAGTAGATAGGGACAAGTAGTATTAAGCGATTAGGGGGCTCGACCGTTGGGCCGGCCACGCCATTCCTGGAGTATAGCACTCATACTGGCTTCGCTAGATGTTATTTATATCCTACTTTCTGACGTCCAATGCCCGGGGAACGGCGCGCATAGGTGGTCGGCGCGCGACTTGGAAAAACCCTGCCCTCTCCTTTCGGGTCAGTGGGCAAGTTGAACCTACCCTTTCGGGCGGCAGCTCGCTTAGCCGGCACCGCGCGATGCGCGCATCGCGCAGCACCGTTACCAGCGGGGGCCACGGGGAGGCGGAGCTGCCAGCGTATAGCTCGGTCCCAGCAGGTTGGCTTTGCAGCCGATTGTCCCTGCACCGTCACGGCACTCATTTGCATGAGCGTCGCCTGCACTGACGGTCGCAGGTCTTATCTCCGACTCGTGTTGGTTTTTTGTCCTCTTATCCTTAGTTCTCTTCCTGTTCCCAGTGTTTTGTGTATTGTCCTGTCATGGGTCCTGTGTTTTCGTGCGTGTATCCCTTCTTCGCTGTTTTATCTTCTTCTTCTTCGTCTCCTTCCGGCTCCTCTATTACTGGGTGTCGCCGTCTTCTTCTTCGGAGAGTCCCTCTTCGTTGGTTTCTTCCTCTTGTTCCCGTCGTTGTACGGGCACGCACTGGGCCAGTCTTGGACTATGCCTTAGAGGCCGGCCTGCCTGCCCCTCCAGTTGCGTCGATCCTCTTCCTGGCAGTCGCCCTGGCTGCGTTGCGCCTCCCATTTCTCGTAGGGCGTTCCTTCTCTTCTCCTCCTTCGCTTGGAGTACTTTCCTTGTAAACTGACAGAAGTGGGGGTATACGTCTTTTGTTACGTACTCCCGCTTTTCTTCCGGCCAGCGCAGATCGAGTTCTCCCAGTGCATTTCGGAATTCCTGCCTTTCTTCATCGAAGATTGGACAGTCTTCTAAGATGTGATGGGCGGTTTCTATTTCGCCGCATTCACATGTGTCCAATTCGCTGAGGTTGAATGACTTGAGCTTACCGTTGAAATCCCCGTGGCCGCTAATGAACTGTGTCGTGTAGTGGTCGGGTCTCACCCAGCGGTTCTCCAGTCTGTCCTTGATGCTAGCAAAGTAGTCGAAGGTCGTCCTGCCCTTTGGCGTTGTTTGCCAGCGCTCTTGCCACTTATCTAACGCCTCGCCGACAATGGATTTCTCGTCGGGCGCTTCGTCGCGCCTCCTCTTCTTATTGTGGAGTCTTGCCCTGATTTCGACTAGGAGGTCAATAGGAATGACTCCTGCGATAACCTGCAGTGCCTCGGTTGACGTGGTTCTATAGGCCTTGGTCACTCGGAGGAGTGCCATCCTCTGTGACCTTATCAGCTTGCTCCTCGCTTTCCCTTTCAGTAGGTCGCTCCAGCCGGCTGCGGCGTATGTGGTTATCGGCTCGTACAGCCCTCTGTACAGAGTACGCATGGCCGCGTGTCCGAGTCCCCATTTCGCCTTGGCCACCCTCGCGAGGCTGTTGAAGAGTTTTTGACACTTACCTGTTATTGCCTCCACGTGCTTGTTGACTTTTAGCCCTCCTTCGAGGTGCACTCCGAGGTATTTGATTGCCTGCTCCATCCTTATATTCCTGCCGCTAATCTTAATAATCGGTGGCCTCTCCGCGTCCAGCTTACCTTTGACGAGCAGCATCTCCGTTTTCTGTGCCGATAACGTTAGCTTCTTCCTGGTGCACCAGGTAGAGACTCGGGTAACTACCTCCTGTCCCTTTTCCTGGAGCTCGTTCCTCGTGTTGCCGGCAATTAGAATCACGATGTCGTCCGCGTACGCGATGGGTTCGCACCCTGTCGCGTTTCCCGCTAGCTCAGCCAGCAGGTCATCAAATACGAGATTCCAGAAACTTGGTCCCAGTACCGATCCCTGCGGGCATCCTTTCGTGACGGGCTTGCTCACTGCTTCGTTTTTCCCAGCAATCTGTACGGTTCTTTCGGAGAAGTAGCTCCTTGTTAACCGGTACAGGTTGTCGGGGCATTCTCTTCTTTTGAGCTCGTGCAGCACGTTCGGCCACCAGACGTTGTCGAAGGCTCCTGATATATCGAGTGCTATTGCGAGGACGTACCTCTTCTCGCTCATTTGCTCGATTTTCTCGCGGAGCTTGATGATCGCGTCCACCGTCGATCTTCCGGGGCGAAAGCCATATTGTCTGTCGGAGGAGAGCGCGTGGTCGTGGAAGATAGGTGCCATCCTGGTGGCCATTAGCCTTTCTAGCAGCTTGCCTATCATGGAGAGCAGACAGATTGGCCTGTAGGATTTCGGATTGCTTCTGTCCCGATCCGGTCCCTTGGGGATGGTGATAACATTTGCGACCTTCCACCGTTTGGGGAATATTCCCCAGGCGAGGCAGCCGTTCATGAGCCTTAGGAGCTCCTGGTGTATTCTTCCCCAGGCCCGTTGGATTATTTCGACCTCAATCAGGTCGGGGCCTGGGCACTTCCCCTTCCTCAGCCGTTTCACGGCGTCACTGAGTTCCTCGAAGCTGAATTCAGGGGTGTCTTCTACGTTGGGGGGGTTTGTCGAGTTCCGCCTTATTTCCTTCTGCTCCTCCGTTTCGGTGTCTTCCTCGTCGTCGGGTAGAAGTGCGGACAACATCGCTGCCGCGGTCGTTCGCCAGTTGGAGGTATATCCGAGCGGCGTCTTCAGCGTCGATGTTGTTTCCTCTCCTCTGAGTTTCCTTGCGACTGTTTTGTAAGCGATGCCCCAAGGTTCCCTGTTACCCTCTTTGGTGACGAAGTCCTGCCAGCTCTGGATTTTTGCTCTTGCCAGCATCCTCTTATACTCCTTTCGTGTTGACCTGTACCGCAGCTTCTCCTGCTCCCTCGTAGCGGGGTCCCTGGCCCCCTGATACCTTCTTCTCGCCTGGTAGGTGTTTCTCTTTGCTCTGGTGAGTTCGGGCGTCCACCAGGGTACTGACCTGTAGTACCATTTCTTCTTTGGGATGGCGGTGTCGCAGGCACCTATCAGGGTTGCCTGGAGTTGCCCGGCCATTCTTTCGACGTCCTCTGCCTGCTGGAGGGTTGTTTCTTTGAGTGCCTCCATTTTCTCTGTGAGGGCACTCTGAAATACCTCCCAGTTGGCTTTTCGCGTGTTATAGCGTCTTTCCTGAAGCTGCGGTGTGGTGCTTCTCGTCCCGAAGTCGAGGAGCGTCTCCAGTATCCGGTGGTCACTGGAGGTACCATCTTCGCGTATCCTCCAGCCCTTTACAAGGAGTATTGCCTCTGGGCTCGCCATCGTCACGTCTATGTTTGATCGCCCTCGAGTTGTTTCAAACGTGTGGGGTTGTCCTGGTTGATTCAGGACATGGAGACCGTACTGCGCTATGACTGCCTCTAGGGCCTCGCCTCTGTCGTCGGTGCTCCTGCTGCACCACAGCGGTGATTTTGCGTTCGCATCCAGGCCGATGATGATCCTCTTGCCTCTGAGACACCGTAGTACCTTCTCCAACTGTTGCACGCCGACCTCGATGTTTCCTGTCGGCGGAAAGTACAGGCTTGCCGCGTACACCTCTGTTTCCCCGTCGCTTATCTGCACGCAGGAACAGTGTGTTGTGCAGAGTTCGGCGACCTCGAGGGGCGTTAGGGTCTCTGATTTTATCCCTACGGCCGCCATTGGCGGGTTGTGCTTCGACCCTCTGCAGGCGATCGCGACTCCTGTGCCGAATCCGGGTATTTTCCCATCGACGCTGTATGGTTCTTGCATTAATATTATGTCATCCCCATCGGCGTCCATTTGCGTCCGGATCTCATAAGGAGTTGTTTTGGATCGCTGCATGTTGTGCTGCAGGATCCTTATTTCCCTTTTCCTCCCAAGTCCTCTTCTGTCCCTGCGTTGCTCTTTATACATATTGCGTCCTTGCTATTATTGCTTCCAAGGCTTTCGTATACATTGGGCATTTCGCGTTGGAAGCTGCGTGGTCGCCCTTCCTCCCTGCTCTCTTGCAGTTTACGCAGGTGGCGTGCCCATCCTTATCTTTGCACTCTTTAGTGCTGTGCCCACTTTCTGCACAGTGCGCGCAGATTTCGTAGTTAACGCGGCAATATTTTGCCACGTGTCCGTATCCTTGACACTTGTAGCAGCGACTAATTGCTATGTAATCTTTAACTTTGCAGGCATTCCATGAGAGGAAGATCTTACCTTTCAATAGTTTCTCCCTTACCTGGGGGGGCACTTCGATGACCCAGTTCGTCTCCTCTTGATCCTTTCTGCCGGTCCTGAAGCAGAACTTGATGGCTGCAACGTCGTCCTCATTTAGTCTTTCTTGGTTCTGCTTCCTCATGCAGGCCAGGATCTCCTTCTCTGGAATGTCCCTCGGGACGTCGTAGATGATCATCCTGGGGGGTCTCCGCTGCGGCGTGCTAGCTTTTAGTCCAGCCTCCTTTAGTTTCGAGTTCTCGGTGAACTCTTTTAGGCTCTCCGGCTTCGTCGTCTCAACGGCTAGGCCGTTTCCCTTTATTTTCCGGACGGCCGTAACTTGGATTCCTCTCTTGCGGGGATTCACTAGGGTGAACACCGCGTCAAGTGCTTCTTCGCTCGTTTGAATCTCGCCACCTTCTCTTTCCGGTCGAATTATGACCACATTTTTGGGCGGCTTGACCGCCGTCTGCTCGACCTTGTTGCTCGTTATCTTTACTTTTTCGGCATATGTCGGCTCCCTCTGTTCCTGCTGCGTCGTTCTCAAGACGGCTGTTTCTAGCCGCCTGGTTGCTTTGTTGACGGCGTTCATTATCGCCGTTTCCTTATTCTTCTCATCTCCGGCACTCTGCTCTAGCCTGCCTGTCAGGTAGCTATTATGGAGCAGTAGCTCGTCAACAATGCCCCTCATTTCTTTGAAGTGCCGTAGGATTACTGCGGCGTGTTCCTTGTTTATTTTCCTGGCCGAGTCTAAGCAGAACGCCGTGACCTTCCTCTCTATGTCACTGGCCTGTGCCTTTATATCGGGCACTTGCCGCTTATCCTCCCCGGCCAATCTCTCCTCATCTCTGGGGGGGTTGTTTCTCCCCAGGCTTGCTCTCATCGTCTTCTCTGGTATCCTCGGGCTTGGAGTGGCCTCGTTCTTTTCCATCTGTTTCCTCAGGGGTTGGAGGACCACTCTGGCCTCTGCGCCTGGCGACGAGTGCCCTAGCGTCGGCATCACCGGCTCCTTGCCGCTTCTTGCGGCTGCCGCTGCGGCTGTTCGCTTCCCGGTGGCTATGTCCAGCGGCGTATTGAATCCCCCTCGCGGACTTTCAGTTGGCGCTTTGTTCCCGCGAGCACTCCCGCGCTGAGTCCGGCGGCGTGCTCTTCACAGTTCAAAACCCCTGGGTTTGAATTTGAATTTGAATTTGCCGCCTAGCAGCGTGCTCTTGGTTCCCAAGATGCCCGGGCGGCGGCGCTTCGGTCGCTCGACCCAAGATGGCTGCCGCGCGTCCGCTAACCTATCCTCCCGCACGTGGCACTTTGTTTTGCTTTTCTCGCGCTTATTGCGGCAATTTCCACTAAACTTTCGGTGTGCACTATGTTTTTAGCACTCGCACTATCTATTATTTTAGTTTTCGTGCCCGAGATCTTCGATTTTCGCGTTTTTGTCCGCCACGTGGCCTAACCTCACTTCGCGCACGCGGCACTTTCTTTTGTTTTTCCGCGCTTATTGCGGCAATTTCACTAAACTTTCGGTGTGCACTATGTTTTTTAGCACTCGCACTACCTATTATTTTAGTTTCGTGCCCGAGATCTTCGATTTACGCGTTTTTGTCCGCCACGTGGCCTAACCTCGCTTCGCACACGCGGCACTTTCTTTGCTTTTTCCGCGCTTATTGCGGAAATCTCCACTAATATTTTTGCATGCACTTTATTTTAAGCACTAACTCTGCCTATTGAATTATTTTTCGCTCCCGAGATCTTTGATTTTTCGGTTTTTCCTATCCGTCGCGTCAGCTAACCTCACTTTTCGCACGTGGCGATTTACATTAGCTTTTTTCGCTCTGAATTCGGCGATCTCCACGATTCTTTTTAACTACACGTTTTCCTCGGCACTCCCACTTTGCTTTAAATTAATTTTTACGCCCGAACTTTTTAATTTGCCCGGTTTTTTCGTTTATAGACTGCGGAGCGACGTGCACGCGTCCGTCCCACTTGCCGCCATCTTAGTAGATAGGGACATACATATATGCAATTTTTGGTAACGGGTACTTTCCCAGACTTTTTGTCCATACAGTAACCCGGGTCCCCTGGACCAATTGGGGTTGGGTAAACGCCCAACCATCGCGCAAGGCACACAGTGCCCTGCTTCCTGGATTAGCTAGGCCTGCAGGGGCTGTCGCTCGTCTCAGGTCGAACGGGGCCCTTTCTAAGCCCTACCGTCTACCGGGACGGTACCGGAGCAGTTGGGACGCTGCTCACACGCCGTAGACCATTCGGTGTAGGACGAACACCTTAACTCGGCCCTCTTGCCAGCATCTTGGCCATCAACCACTGCCACCACGAGTCCATACCCATTTTTGGCCGAGCAGAGGGGTCGCTACTCCCTCCGGGCTATAACTCGACCCGCCCGTGGTACCAGCCTAAGTCGCTGGTGGGACTATCGTGTGGATGTACGGCCACGTCACTACCGGCCCGGCGTCCTGCTAACCGAGCTCGGCAGACCCAGATGGGACTCACGTAAGCGGGGCTTACAGGGCGCCTACAAACCCTGAACTTTCCCCGACGGTCCCACCCTTGGCATCAGGATCGTGGGTGCGCTACTACCCAAGGCCCCTTGGAGAGAGTGAGGCTGCCTCTCTCCGCCGGCAACCTTCCTTGCGGTGTACATAGGGACTCACGTAACGGGACGCTTGTCCCGACGGTCCCCCTGGCTGCGGGAACGTGGGTTTGCCAGCCCCCATAGGCTCGCAAAGCGAGCCCTCCCTGCGGGAAGTAGATAGGGACATACATACATATATGCAATTTTTGGTAACGGGTACTTTCCCAGACTTTTTGTCCATACAGTAACCCGGGTCCCCTGGACCAATTGGGGTTGGGTAAACGCCCAACCATCGCGCAAGGCACACAGTGCCCTGCTTCCTGGATTAGCTAGGCCTGCAGGGGCTGTCGCTCGTCTCAGGTCGAACGGGGCCCTTTCTAAGCCCTACCGTCTACCGGGACGGTACCGGAGCAGTTGGGACGCTGCTCACACGCCGTAGACCATTCGGTGTAGGACGAACACCTTAACTCGGCCCTCTTGCCAGCATCTTGGCCATCAACCACTGCCACCACGAGTCCATACCCATTTTTGGCCGAGCAGAGGGGTCGCTACTCCCTCCGGGCTATAACTCGACCCGCCCGTGGTACCAGCCTAAGTCGCTGGTGGGACTATCGTGTGGATGTACGGCCACGTCACTACCGGCCCGGCGTCCTGCTAACCGAGCTCGGCAGACCCAGATGGGACTCACGTAAGCGGGGCTTACAGGGCGCCTACAAACCCTGAACTTTCCCCGACGGTCCCACCCTTGGCATCAGGATCGTGGGTGCGCTACTACCCAAGGCCCCTTGGAGAGAGTGAGGCTGCCTCTCTCCGCCGGCAACCTTCCTTGCGGTGTACATAGGGACTCACGTAACGGGACGCTTGTCCCGACGGTCCCCCTGGCTGCGGGAACGTGGGTTTGCCAGCCCCCATAGGCTCGCAAAGCGAGCCCTCCCTGCGGGAAGTAGATAGGGACATACATACATACATACATACATATATGCAATCTTTGGTAACGGGTACTTTCCCAGACTTTTTGTCCATACAGTAACCCGGGTCCCCTGGACCAATTGGGGTTGGGTAAACGCCCAACCATCGCGCAAGGCACACAGTGCCCTGCTTCCTGGATTAGCTAGGCCTGCAGGGGCTGTCGCTCGTCTCAGGTCGAACGGGGCCCTTTCTAAGCCCTACCGTCTACCGGGACGGTACCGGAGCAGTTGGGACGCTGCTCACACGCCGTAGACCATTCGGTGTAGGACGAACACCTTAACTCGGCCCTCTTGCCAGCATCTTGGCCATCAACCACTGCCACCACGAGTCCATACCCATTTTTGGCCGAGCAGAGGGGTCGCTACTCCCTCCGGGCTATAACTCGACCCGCCCGTGGTAACAGCCTAAGTCGCTGGTGGGACTATCGTGTGGATGTACTGCCACGTCACTACCGGCCCGGCGTCCTGCTAACCGAGCTCGGCAGACCCAGATGGGACTCACGTAAGCGGGGCTTACAGGGCGCCTACAAACCCTGAACTTTCCCCGACGGTCCCACCCTTGGCATCAGGATCGTGGGTGCGCTACTACCCAAGGCCCCTTGGAGAGAGTGAGGCTGCCTCTCTCCGCCGGCAACCTTCCTTGCGGTGTACATAGGGACTCACGTAACGGGACGCTTGTCCCGACGGTCCCCCTGGCTGCGGGAACGTGGGTTTGCCAGCCCCCATAGGCTCGCAAAGCGAGCCCTCCCTGCGGGAAGTAGATAGGGACAAGTAGTATTGAGCGATTAGGGGCTCGACCGTTGGGCCGGCCACGCCATTCCCGGAGTATAGCACTCATACTGGCTTCGCTAGATGTTATTTATATCCTACTTTCTGACGTCCAATGCCCGGGGAACGGCGCGCATAGGTGGTCGGCGCGCGACTTGGAAAAACCCTGCCAACTCCTTTCGGGTCAGTGGGCAAGTTGAACCTACCCTTTCGGGCGGCAGCTCGCTTAGCCGGCGCCGCGCGATGCGCGCATCGCGCAGCACCGTTACCAGCGGGGGCCACGGGGAGGCGGAGCTGCCAGCATATAGCTCGGTCCCAGCAGGTTGGCTTTGCAGCCGATTGTCCCTGCACCGTCACGGCACTCATTTGCATGAGCGTCGCCTGCGCTGACGGTCGCAGGTCTTATCTCCGGCTCGTGTTGGTTTTCTTGTCCTCTTATCCTTAGTTCTCTTCCTGTTCCCAGTGTTTTGTGTATTGTCCTGTCATGGGTCCTGTGTTTTCGTGCGTGTATCCCTTCTTCGCTGTTTTATCTTCTTCTTCTTCGTCTCCTTCCTGCTCCTCTACTATTGGGTGTCGCCGTCTTCTTCTTCGGAGAGTCCCTCTTCGTTGGTTTCTTCCTCTTGTTCCCGTCGTTGTACGGGCACGCACTGGGCCAGTCTTGGACTATGCCTTAGAGGCCGGCCTGCCTGCCCCTCCAGTTGCGTCGATCCTCTTCCTGGCAGTCGCCCTGGCTGCGTTGCGCCTCCCATTTCTAGGGCGTTCCTTCTCTTCTCCTCCTTCGGTTGGAGTACTTTCCTTGCAAACTGACAGAAGTGGGGGTATACGTCTTTTGTTACGTACTCCCGCTTTTCTTCCGGCCAGCGCAGATCGAGTTCTCCCAGTGCATTTCGGAATTCCTGCCTTTCTTCATCGAAGATTGGACAGTCTTCTAAGATGTGATGGGCGGTTTCTATTTCGCCGCATTCACATGTGTCCAATTCGCTGAGGTTGAATGACTTGAGCTTACCGTTGAAATCCCCGTGGCCGCTAATGAACTGTGTCGTGTAGTGGTCGGGTCTCACCCAGCGGTTCTCCAGTCTGTCCTTGATGCTAGCAAAGTAGTCGAAGGTCGTCCTGCCCTTTGGCGTTGTTTGCCAGCGCTCTTGCCACTTATCTAACGCCTCGCCGACAATGGATTTCTCGTCGGGCGCTTCGTCGCGCCTCCTCTTCTTATTGTGGAGTCTTGCCCTGATTTCGACTAGGAGGTCAATAGGAATGACTCCGGCGATAACCTGCAGTGCCTCGGTTGACGTGGTTCTATAGGCCTTGGTCACTCGGAGGAGTGCCATCCTCTGTGACCTTATCAGCTTGCTCCTCGCTTTCCCTTTCAGTAGGTCGCTCCAGCCGGCTGCGGCGTATGTGGTTATCGGCTCGTACAGCCCTCTGTACAGAGTACGCATGGCCGCGTGTCCGAGTCCCCATTTCGCCTTGGCCACCCTCGCGAGGCTGTTGAAGAGTTTTTGACACTTACCTGTTATTGCCTCCACGTGCTTGTTGACTTTTAGCCCTCCTTCGAGGTGCACTCCAAGGTATTTGATTGCCTGCTCCATCCTTATATTCCTGCCGCTAATCTTAATAATCGGTGGCCTCTCCGCGTCCAGCTTACCTTTGACGAGCAGCATCTCCGTTTTCTGTGCCGATAACGTTAGCTTCTTCCTGGTGCACCAGGTAGAGACTCGGGTAACTACCTCCTGTCCTTTTTCCTGGAGCTCGTTCCTCGTGTTGCCGGCAATTAGAATCACGATGTCGTCCGCGTACGCGATGGGTTCGCACCCAGTCGCGTTTTCCGCTAGCTCAGCCAGCAGGTCATCAAATACGAGATTCCAGAAACTTGGTCCCAGTACCGATCCCTGCGGGCATCCTTTCGTGACGGGCTTGCTCACTGCTTCGTTTTTCCCAGCAATCTGTACGGTTCTTTCGGAGAAGTAGCTCCTTGTTAACCGGTACAGGTTGTCGGGGCATTCTCTTCTTTTGAGCTCGTGCAGCACGTTCGGCCACCAGACGTTGTCGAAGGCTCCTGATATATCGAGTGCTATTGCGAGGACGTACCTCTTCTCGCTCATTTGCTCGATTTTCTCGCGGAGCTTGATGATCGCGTCCACCGTCGATCTTCCGGGGCGAAAGCCATATTGTCTGTCGGAGGAGAGCGCGTGGTCGTGGAAGATAGGTGCCATCCTGGTGGCCATTAGCCTTTCTAGCAGCTTGCCTATCATGGAGAGCAGACAGATTGGCCTGTAGGATTTCGGATTGCTTCTGTCCCGATCCGGTCCCTTGGGGATGGTGATAACATTTGCGACCTTCCACCGTTTGGGGAATATTCCCCAGGCGAGGCAGCCGTTCATGAGCCTTAGGAGCTCCTGGTGTATTCTTCCCCAGGCCCGTTGGATTATTTCGACCTCAATCAGGTCGGGGCCTGGGCACTTCCCCTTCCTCAGCCGTTTCACGGCGTCACTGAGTTCCTCGAAGCTGAATTCAGGGGTGTCTTCTACGTTGGGGGGGTTTGTCGAGTTCCGCCTTATCTCCTTCTGCTCCTCCGTTTCGGTGTCTTCCTCGTCGTCGGGTAGAAGTGCGGACAACATCGCTGCCGCGGTCGTTCGCCAGTTGGAGGTATATCCGAGCGGCGTCTTCAGCGTCGATGTTGTTTCCTCTCCTCTGAGTTTCCTTGCGACTGTTTTGTAAGCGATGCCCCAAGGTTCCCTGTTACCCTCTTTGGTGACGAAGTCCTGCCAGCTCTGGATTTTTGCTCTTGCCAGCATCCTCTTATACTCCTTTCGTGTTGACCTATACCGCAGCTTCTCCTGCTCCCTCGTTGCGGGGTCCCTGGCCCCCTGATACCTTCTTCTCGCCTGGTAGGTGTTTCTCTTTGCTCTGGTGAGCTCGGGCGTCCACCAGGGTACTGACCTGTAGTACCATTTCTTCTTTGGGATGGCGGTGTCGCAGGCACCTATCAGGGTTGCCTGGAGTTGCCCGGCCATTCTTTCGACGTCCTCTGCCTGCTGGAGGGTTGTTTCTTTGAGTGCCTCCATTTTCTCTGTGAGGACACTCTGAAATACCTCCCAGTTGGCTTTTCGCGTGTTATAGCGTCTTTCCTGAAGCTGCGGTGTGGTGCTTCTCGTCCCGAAGTCGAGGAGCGTCTCCAGTATCCGGTGGTCACTGGAGGTACCATCTTCGCGTATCCTCCAGCCCTTTACGAGGAGTATTGCCTCTGGGCTCGCCATCGTCACGTCTATGTTTGATCGCCCTCGAGTTGTTTCAAACGTGTGGGGTTGTCCTGGTTGATTCAGGACATGGAGACCGTACTGCGCTATGACTGCCTCTAGGGCCTCGCCTCTGTCGTCGGTGCTCCTGCTGCACCACAGCGGTGATTTTGCGTTCGCATCCAGGCCGATGATGATCCTCTTGCCTCTGAGACACCGTAGTACCTTCTCCAACTGTTGCACGCCGACCTCGATGTTTCCTGTCGGCGGAAAGTACAGGCTTGCCACGTACACCTCTGTTTCCCCGTCGCTTATCTGCACGCAGGAACAGTGTGTTGTGCAGAGTTCGGCGACCTCGAGGGGCGTTAGGGTCTCTGATTTTATCCCTACGGCCGCCATTGGCGGGTTGTGCTTCGACCCTCTGCAGGCGATCGCGACTCCTGTGCCGAATCCGGGTATTTTCCCATCGACGCTGTATGGTTCTTGCATTAATATTATGTCATCCCCATCGGCGTCCATTTGCGTCCGGATCTCATAAGGAGTTGTTTTGGATCGCTGCATGTTGTGCTGCAGGATCCTTATTTCCCTTTTCCTCCCAAGTCCTCTTCTGTCCCTGCGTTGCTCTTTATACATATTGCGTCCTTGCTATTATTGCTTCCAAGGCTTTCGTATACATTGGGCATTTCGCGTTGGAAGCTGCGTGGTCTCCCTTCCTCCCTGCTCTCTTGCAGTTTACGCAGGTGGCGTGCCCATCCTTATCTTTGCACTCTTTAGTGCTGTGCCCACTTTCTGCACAGTGCGCGCAGATTTCGTAGTTAACGCGGCAATATTTTGCCACGTGTCCGTATCCTTGACACTTGTAGCAGCGACTAATTGCTATGTAATCTTTAACTTTGCAGGCATTCCATGAGAGGAAGATCTTACCTTTCAATAGTTTCTCCCTTACCTGGGGGGGCACTTCGATGACCCAGTTCGTCTCCTCTTGATCCTTTCTGCCGGTCCTGAAGCAGAACTTGATGGCTGCAACGTCGTCCTCATTTAGTCTTTCTTGGTTCTGCTTCCTCATGCAGGCCAGGATCTCCTTCTCTGGAATGTCCCTCGGGACGTCGTAGATGATCATCCTGGGGGGTCTCCGCTGCGGCGTGCTAGCTTTTAGTCCAGCCTCCTTTAGTTTCGAGTTCTCGGTGAACTCTTTTAGGCTCTCCGGCTTCGTCGTCTCAACGGCTAGGCCGTTTCCCTTTATTTTCCGGACGGCCGTAACTTGGATTCCTCTCTTGCGGGGATTCACTAGGGTGAACACCGCGTCAAGTGCTTCTTCGCTCGTTTGAATCTCGCCACCTTCTCTTTCCGGTCGAATTATGACCACATTTTTGGGCGGCTTGACCGCCGTCTGCTCGACCTTGTTGCTCGTTATCTTTACTTTTTCGGCGTATGTCGGCTCCCTCTGTTCCTGCTGCGTCGTTCTCAAGACGGCTGTTTCTAGCCGCCTGGTTGCTTTGTTGACGGCGTTCATTATCGCCGTTTCCTTGTTCTTCTCATCTCCGGCACTCTGCTCTAGCCTGCCTGTCAGGTAGCTATTATGGAGCAGTAGCTCGTCAACAATGCCCCTCATTTCTTTGAAGTGCCGTAGGATTACTGCGGCGTGTTCCTTGTTTATTTTCCTGGCCGAGTCTAAGCAGAACGCCGTGACCTTCCTCTCTATGTCACTGGCCTGTGCCTTTATATCGGGCACTTGCCGCTTATCCTCCCCGGCCAATCTCTCCTCATCTCTGGGGGGGTTGTTTCTCCCCAGGCCTGCTCTCATCGTCTTCTCTGGTATCCTCGGGCTTGGAGTGGCCTCGTTCTTTTCCATCTGTTTCCTCAGGGGTTGGAGGACCACTCTGGCCTCTGCGCCTGGCGACGAGTGCCCTAGCGTCGGCATCACCGGCTCCTTGCCGCTTCTTGCGGCTGCCGCTGCGGCTGTTCGCTTCCCGGTGGCTATGTCCAGCGGCGTATTGAATCCCCCTCGCGGACTTTCAGTTGGCGCTTTGTTCCCGCGAGCACTCCCGCGCTGAGTCCGGGCGGCGTGCTCTTCACAGTTCAAAACCCCTGGGTTTGAATTTGAATTTGAATTTGCCGCCTAGCAGCGTGCTCTTGGTTCCCAAGATGCCCGGGCGGCGGCGCTTCGGTCGCTCGACCCAAGATGGCTGCCGCGCGTCCGCTAACCTATCCTCCCGCACGTGGCACTTTGTTTTGCTTTTCTCGCGCTTATTGCGGCAATTTCCACTAAACTTTCGGTGTGCACTATGTTTTTAGCACTCGCACTATCTATTATTTTAGTTTTCGTGCCCGAGATCTTCGATTTTCGCGTTTTTGTCCGCCACGTGGCCTAACCTCACTTCGCGCACGCGGCACTTTCTTTTGTTTTTCCGCGCTTATTGCGGCAATTTTCACTAAACTTTCGGTGTGCACTATGTTTTTTAGCACTCGCACTACCTATTATTTTAGTTTCGTGCCCGAGATCTTCGATTTACGCGTTTTTGTCCGCCACGTGGCCTAACCTCGCTTCGCACACGCGGCACTTTCTTTGCTTTTTCCGCGCTTATTGCGGAAATCTCCACTAATATTTTTGCATGCACTTTATTTTAAGCACTAACTCTGCCTATTAAATTATTTTTCGCTCCCGAGATCTTTGATTTTTCGGTTTTTCCTATCCGTCGCGTCAGCTAACCTCACTTTTCGCACGTGGCGATTTACATTAGCTTTTTTCGCTCTGAATTCGGCGATCTCCACGATTCTTTTTAACTACACGTTTTCCTCGGCACTCCCACTTTGCTTTAAATTAATTTTTACGCCCGAACTTTTTAATTTGCCCGGTTTTTTCGTTTATAGACTGCGGAGCGACGTGCACGCGTCCGTCCCACTTGCCGCCATCTTGGAAACTAGTAGATAGGGACAAGTAGTATTGAGCGATTAGGGGCTCGACCGTTGGGCCGGCCACGCCATTCCCGGAGTATAGCACTCATACTGGCTTCGCTAGATGTTATTTATATCCTACTTTCTGACGTCCAATGCCCGGGGAACGGCGCGCATAGGTGGTCGGCGCGCGACTTGGAAAAACCCTGCCCTCTCCTTTCGGGTCAGTGGGCAAGTTGAACCTACCCTTTCGGGCGGCAGCTCGCTTAGCCGGCGCCGCGCGATGCGCGCATCGCGCAGCACCGTTACCAGCGGGGGCCACGGGGAGGCGGAGCTGCCAGCATATAGCTCGGTCCCAGCAGGTTGGCTTTGCAGCCGATTGTCCCTGCACCGTCACGGCACTCATTTGCGTGAGCGTCGCCTGCACTGACGGTCGCAGGTCTTATCTCCGGCTCGTGTTGGTTTTCTTGTCCTCTTATCCTTAGTTCTCTTCCTGTTCCCAGTGTTTTGTGTATTGTCCTGTCATGGGTCCTGTGTTTTCGTGCGTGTATCCCTTCTTCGCTGTTTTATCTTCTTCTTCTTCGTCTCCTTCCTGCTCCTCTACTATTGGGTGTCGCCGTCTTCTTCTTCGGAGAGTCCCTCTTCGTTGGTTTCTTCCTCTTGTTCCCGTCGTTGTACGGGCACGCACTGGGCCAGTCTTGGACTATGCCTTAGAGGCCGGCCTGCCTGCCCCTCCAGTTGCGTCGATCCTCTTCCTGGCAGTCGCCCTGGCTGCGTTGCGCCTCCCATTTCTCGTAGGGCTTTCCTTCTCTTCTCCTCCTTCGCTTGGAGTACTTTCCTTGCAAACTGACAGAAGTGGGGGTATACGTCTTTTGTTACGTACTCCCGCTTTTCTTCCGGCCAGCGCAGATCGAGTTCTCCCAGTGCATTTCGGAATTCCTGCCTTTCTTCATCGAAGATTGGACAGTCTTCTAAGATGTGATGGGCGGTTTCTATTTCGCCGCATTCACATGTGTCCAATTCGCTGAGGTTGAATGACTTGAGCTTACCGTTGAAATCCCCGTGGCCGCTAATGAACTGTGTCGTGTAGTGGTCGGGTCTCACCCAGCGGTTCTCCAGTCTGTCCTTGATGCTAGCAAAGTAGTCGAAGGTCGTCCTGCCCTTTGGCGTTGTTTGCCAGCGCTCTTGCCACTTATCTAACGCCTCGCCGACAATGGATTTCTCGTCGGGCGCTTCGTCGCGCCTCCTCTTCTTATTGTGGAGTCTTGCCCTGATTTCGACTAGGAGGTCAATAGGAATGACTCCGGCGATAACCTGCAGTGCCTCGGTTGACGTGGTTCTATAGGCCTTGGTCACTCGGAGGAGTGCCATCCTCTGTGACCTTATCAGCTTGCTCCTCGCTTTCCCTTTCAGTAGGTCGCTCCAGCCGGCTGCGGCGTATGTGGTTATCGGCTCGTACAGCCCTCTGTACAGAGTACGCATGGCCGCGTGTCCGAGTCCCCATTTCGCCTTGGCCACCCTCGCGAGGCTGTTGAAGAGTTTTTGACACTTACCTGTTATTGCCTCCACGTGCTTGTTGACTTTTAGCCCTCCTTCGAGGTGCACTCCGAGGTATTTGATTGCCTGCTCCATCCTTATATTCCTGCCGCTAATCTTAATAATCGGTGGCCTCTCCGCGTCCAGCTTACCTTTGACGAGCAGCATCTCCGTTTTCTGTGCCGATAACGTTAGCTTCTTCCTGGTGCACCAGGTAGAGACTCGGGTAACTACCTCCTGTCCCTTTTCCTGGAGCTCGTTCCTCGTGTTGCCGGCAATTAGAATCACGATGTCGTCCGCGTACGCGATGGGTTCGCACCCTGTCGCGTTTCCCGCTAGCTCAGCCAGCAGGTCATCAAATACGAGATTCCAGAAACTTGGTCCCAGTACCGATCCCTGCGGGCATCCTTTCGTGACGGGCTTGCTCACTGCTTCGTTTTTCCCAGCAATCTGTACGGTTCTTTCGGAGAAGTAGCTCCTTGTTAACCGGTACAGGTTGTCGGGGCATTCTCTTCTTTTGAGCTCGTGCAGCACGTTCGGCCACCAGACGTTGTCGAAGGCTCCTGATATATCGAGTGCTATTGCGAGGACGTACCTCTTCTCGCTCATTTGCTCGATTTTCTCGCGGAGCTTGATGATCGCGTCCACCGTCGATCTTCCGGGGCGAAAGCCATATTGTCTGTCGGAGGAGAGCGCGTGGTCGTGGAAGATAGGTGCCATCCTGGTGGCCATTAGCCTTTCTAGCAGCTTGCCTATCATGGAGAGCAGACAGATTGGCCTGTAGGATTTCGGATTGCTTCTGTCCCGATCCGGTCCCTTGGGGATGGTGATAACATTTGCGACCTTCCACCGTTTGGGGAATATTCCCCAGGCGAGGCAGCCGTTCATGAGCCTTAGGAGCTCCTGGTGTATTCTTCCCCAGGCCCGTTGGATTATTTCGACCTCAATCAGGTCGGGGCCTGGGCACTTCCCCTTCCTCAGCCGTTTCACGGCGTCACTGAGTTCCTCGAAGCTGAATTCAGGGGTGTCTTCTACGTTGGGGGGGTTTGTCGAGTTCCTCCTTATTTCCTTCTGCTCCTCCGTTTCGGTGTCTTCCTCGTCGTCGGGTAGAAGTGCGGACAACATCGCTGCCGCGGTCGTTCGCCAGTTGGAGGTATATCCGAGCGGCGTCTTCAGCGTCGATGTTGTTTCCTCTCCTCTGAGTTTCCTTGCGACTGTTTTGTAAGCGATGCCCCAAGGTTCCCTGTTACCCTCTTTGGTGACGAAGTCCTGCCAGCTCTGGATTTTTGCTCTTGCCAGCATCCTCTTATACTCCTTTCGTGTTGACCTGTACCACAGCTTCTCCTGCTCCCTCGTAGCGGGGTCCCTGGCCCCCTGATACCTTCTTCTCGCCTGGTAGGTGTTTCTCTTTGCTCTGGTGAGTTCGGGCGTCCACCAGGGTACTGACCTGTAGTACCATTTCTTCTTTGGGATGGCGGTGTCGCAGGCACCTATCAGGGTTGCCTGGAGTTGCCCGGCCATTCTTTCGACGTCCTCTGCCTGCTGGAGGGTTGTTTCTTTGAGTGCCTCCATTTTCTCTGTGAGGGCACTCTGAAATACCTCCCAGTTGGCTTTTCGCGTGTTATAGCGTCTTTCCTGAAGCTGCGGTGTGGTGCTTCTCGTCCCGAAGTCGAGGAGCGTCTCCAGTATCCGGTGGTCACTGGAGGTACCATCTTCGCGTATCCTCCAGCCCTTTACAAGGAGTATTGCCTCTGGGCTCGCCATCGTCACGTCTATGTTTGATCGCCCTCGAGTTGTTTCAAACGTGTGGGGTTGTCCTGGTTGATTCAGGACATGGAGACCGTACTGCGCTATGACTGCCTCTAGGGCCTCGCCTCTGTCGTCGGTGCTCCTGCTGCACCACAGCGGTGATTTTGCGTTCGCATCCAGGCCGATGATGATCCTCTTGCCTCTGAGACACCGTAGTACCTTCTCCAACTGTTGCACGCCGACCTCGATGTTTCCTGTCGGCGGAAAGTACAGGCTTGCCGCGTACACCTCTGTTTCCCCGTCGCTTATCTGCACGCAGGAACAGTGTGTTGTGCAGAGTTCGGCGACCTCGAGGGGCGTTAGGGTCTCTGATTTTATCCCTACGGCCGCCATTGGCGGGTTGTGCTTCGACCCTCTGCAGGCGATCGCGACTCCTGTGCCGAATCCGGGTATTTTCCCATCGACGCTGTATGGTTCTTGCATTAATATTATGTCATCCCCATCGGCGTCCATTTGCGTCCGGATCTCATAAGGAGTTGTTTTGGATCGCTGCATGTTGTGCTGCAGGATCCTTATTTCCCTTTTCCTCCCAAGTCCTCTTCTGTCCCTGCGTTGCTCTTTATACATATTGCGTCCTTGCTATTATTGCTTCCAAGGCTTTCGTATACATTGGGCATTTCGCGTTGGAAGCTGCGTGGTCGCCCTTCCTCCCTGCTCTCTTGCAGTTTACGCAGGTGGCGTGCCCATCCTTATCTTTGCACTCTTTAGTGCTGTGCCCGCTTTCTGCACAGTGCGCGCAGATTTCGTAGTTAACGCGGCAATATTTTGCCACGTGTCCGTATCCTTGACACTTGTAGCAGCGACTAATTGCTATGTAATCTTTAACTTTGCAGGCATTCCATGAGAGGAAGATCTTACCTTTCAATAGTTTCTCCCTTACCTGGGGGGGCACTTCGATGACCCAGTTCGTCTCCTCTTGATCCTTTCTGCCGGTCCTGAAGCAGAACTTGATGGCTGCAACGTCGTCCTCATTTAGTCTTTCTTGGTTCTGCTTCCTCATGCAGGCCAGGATCTCCTTCTCTGGAATGTCCCTCGGGACGTCGTAGATGATCATCCTGGGGGGTCTCCGCTGCGGCGTGCTAGCTTTTAGTCCAGCCTCCTTTAGTTTCGAGTTCTCGGTGAACTCTTTTAGGCTCTCCGGCTTCGTCGTCTCAACGGCTAGGCCGTTTCCCTTTATTTTCCGGACGGCCGTAACTTGGATTCCTCTCTTGCGGGGATTCACTAGGGTGAACACCGCGTCAAGTGCTTCTTCGCTCGTTTGAATCTCGCCACCTTCTCTTTCCGGTCGAATTATGACCACATTTTTGGGCGGCTTGACCGCCGTCTGCTCGATCTTGTTGCTCGTTATCTTTACTTTTTCGGCATATGTCGGCTCCCTCTGTTCCTGCTGCGTCGTTCTCAAGACGGCTGTTTCTAGCCGCCTGGTTGCTTTGTTGACGGCGTTCATTATCGCCGTTTCCTTATTCTTC
Source organism: Bombus affinis (assembly GCF_024516045.1). Lineage (NCBI taxonomy): Eukaryota > Metazoa > Arthropoda > Insecta > Hymenoptera > Apidae > Bombus > Bombus affinis. The sequence continues at coordinate 213,538 of NW_026108830.1, forward strand.
TCATCTCCGGCACTCTGCTCTAGCCTGCCTGTCAGGTAGCTATTATGGAGCAGTAGCTCGTCAACAATGCCCCTCATTTCTTTGAAGTGCCGTAGGATTACTGCGGCGTGTTCCTTGTTTATTTTCCTGGCCGAGTCTAAGCAGAACGCCGTGACCTTCCTCTCTATGTCACTGGCCTGTGCCTTTATATCGGGCACTTGCCGCTTATCCTCCCCGGCCAATCTCTCCTCATCTCTGGGGGGGTTGTTTCTCCCCAGGCTTGCTCTCATCGTCTTCTCTGGTATCCTCGGGCTTGGAGTGGCCTCGTTCTTTTCCATCTGTTTCCTCAGGGGTTGGAGGACCACTCTGGCCTCTGCGCCTGGCGACGAGTGCCCTAGCGTCGGCATCACCGGCTCCTTGCCGCTTCTTGCGGCTGCCGCTGCGGCTGTTCGCTTCCCGGTGGCTATGTCCAGCGGCGTATTGAATCCCCCTCGCGGACTTTCAGTTGGCGCTTTGTTCCCGCGAGCACTCCCGCGCTGAGTCCGGCGGCGTGCTCTTCACAGTTCAAAACCCCTGGGTTTGAATTTGAATTTGAATTTGCCGCCTAGCAGCGTGCTCTTGGTTCCCAAGATGCCCGGGCGGCGGCGCTTCGGTCGCTCGACCCAAGATGGCTGCCGCGCGTCCGCTAACCTATCCTCCCGCACGTGGCACTTTGTTTTGCTTTTCTCGCGCTTATTGCGGCAATTTCCACTAAACTTTCGGTGTGCACTATGTTTTTAGCACTCGCACTATCTATTATTTTAGTTTTCGTGCCCGAGATCTTCGATTTTCGCGTTTTTGTCCGCCACGTGGCCTAACCTCACTTCGCGCACGCGGCACTTTCTTTTGTTTTTCCGCGCTTATTGCGGCAATTTTCACTAAACTTTCGGTGTGCACTATGTTTTTTAGCACTCGCACTACCTATTATTTTAGTTTCGTGCCCGAGATCTTCGATTTACGCGTTTTTGTCCGCCACGTGGCCTAACCTCGCTTCGCACACGCGGCACTTTCTTTGCTTTTTCCGCGCTTATTGCGGAAATCTCCACTAATATTTTTGCATGCACTTTATTTTAAGCACTAACTCTGCCTATTGAATTATTTTTCGCTCCCGAGATCTTTGATTTTTCGGTTTTTCCTATCCGTCGCGTCAGCTAACCTCACTTTTCGCACGTGGCGATTTACATTAGCTTTTTTCGCTCTGAATTCGGCGATCTCCACGATTCTTTTTAACTACACGTTTTCCTCGGCACTCCCACTTTGCTTTAAATTAATTTTTACGCCCGAACTTTTTAATTTGCCCGGTTTTTTCGTTTATAGACTGCGGAGCGACGTGCACGCGTCCGTCCCACTTGCCGCCATCTTGAAAACTAGTAGATAGGGACAGAGGGAATCTCGTTAATCCATTCATGCGCGTCACTAATTAGATGACGAGGCATTTGGCTACC